>NC_091479.1:104608331-104789521 GCF_036971445.1 Narcine bancroftii | reverse complement strand
TGGGCCGTTGGGTGTATTTAAGGCAGAGACTGATAGATTCCTGTTTAGTCAGGATGTCAAAGGTTATGGGGAGAAGGCCGGAAAATGGGGCTGTGGGAAAATGGTTGGGAAGATGATGGGATGAATAGCCTATTATGCTCCAATGTCTTGTGGTCTTGTGGTTTAACCCAGTAGAATGAACATTGAATTTTTTAAATAGTGTTTGTGCCAAAACACTTGAGTGAATTGTATGAAAATAATGCATCCACTTCTCGGGTGGATGTTGGAAGACATTTTCTCATTGGATCCTGCTCTCATTTCTCGTTCAAGAATAACTGGTGACTAGGTGATGGGCATGGGGTATTTGTTGTTGGATTGACCTGGGCTTGCTAAGGTCAAGCACAGCCCTCAGGAATGTAATCAGAGAGAGAGAGAGCATTAAAACAGACCCTTTGGCTGACCTTTGCTTTTCCACTAATCCAACCTTAACCCATTTCATTCTCTATACATTGCAATCATTCATGGTACTGCAAAATGTTCCAGTGTAAGCTCACTTTAACTTTTCTTCAAGTCCGACTGATTTTAGAGTTGACTTGTTTTTGCCTATTTCTGGGTGGACCTCTCATGGTAGATTTGAGGATCTGACCCTTTGTCAACTTGACAACGGAGGCCGAAATTTGCATAGTTGTGGCGCTGAGTAGCTTTGGCAAGGGTGCCATCTTGTGGAAGTGGTGGGACTACTCATACAGTTCCACCACGAGGTGCTGGCACATATAGAACAATGTGTCAAGTCAAGTTTATTATCCAATTGCAACCGATTGAAATGGCATTTGTTGGTCCTTTGTGCAAAATATGCAGACACACAATCAGACTAACACACATATGCAGGACAAATATTTCATCTATACAAATAAATAAATATTCTGTTGTGAAGATGAGTCTCGGATAGTTCATGTGAGCGGTTCCTTTGGTCATTTGGCATTCTCACTGCCTGTGGGAAGACGTTGTTCCTCAGCTGATATTCCTGTATTTCTTTCCAAACAGGAGCAGCTGAAAAATGCTGTGTGTGGGGGGGGAAGGGGTCCTCAGTGACTTTGTGTGCCCTCTTCAGACAACGATCCTGGTAGATCATGTCGATGGGGAGGAGGGAGACTCCGTTGATCCTCTCTACTGCTCTTATGACCTCCCATCCACTGTGATGCAGCCAGCCAGGATGCTCTCAACAAAGCTATTGTAGAGATCTATAAGGACAGGAAAGTATTAAAGTACATAATAAAATATTGACTTCAAGTTAGGGGCCCAGCCAGGAGAACATGTACACTGTCCACAATACCACAGAGCCCTCATTTACTTCATAAATTACTCGCAGATTTGATATGAGGATTGCAAGTATATACCTCTCAAAAGTAAACAGAGCGAGAAAGTAATTATGAAAGTGGAAATGTTGACATCTAGTAGTTTCATTATGTTGACTGAAATTAAGCAATTCACTTCCTTTGGATAAAGTTCCTTAATGTCAAATATGTTTATGTAGCAGCATTTGGCATCTTGGGTATTGTTAATAAAATACTTTACCAAATGTAGTCTCTGTAGGAAAAAATGGCAATCATTTTGTGTACAGGAAGCTCAACATAGTTGGTAATTCTTACTGACTGATGCATGTTGTCTGGGACCTTAGTGCTATTTGATCTTGCAGAAGAAGTTTTGTTTATTTTTTGAGTATCAGTCCTCCGCACTTCATCTTTTTGGATATATTCAGTTATCTTGTTTAAATGTGTGCCCCAATGTAAATGTGGTGAGTTTGCACTCTGGCCTAATCTTGTGTTTCTTGGTATCTAGGCTGCAAGTCTGCGTCAGCTTGAAGAGGAGAACCATGAGGCAGCAGCTCGTCTGGAGGAAGTTGTTTACCGGGGAGATGTACTTTTGGAGAAGATTCAGTGCGCCTTAGCAGACATTGCCCAGTCTCAGCTTGGCACACGAAGCAGTAGCCACTGCCAACGTGCCTCTGAATCTTAAGATGGGTGACAGTTTCTGTTGCTCAGTCCGGCACGCACAAAAAAGGCAGGATTTAGCAAAAAGAATAACTGCAGGTTGGCAGTTGAGGAAGATGAAGAAAAAGATCTTGGTAAAATAGTTAAACATCAGTACTGTGACTACATGTGTTGTAATTACTCTTCTTTGGAGCTTGGTGTACACCATTTTAGTTGTGGCCTGATCCTGAAAGATGATTCCAGTCAATATGGAACTTTTTGTTTTCGTCTCTTCCTTCACCCCCCACCACCACACACACTTCCCACACACACCCTTTATTTCTTTCAATGTTCAACAAAGCAAACTGGGTTCCACGTGTGGTGTTCTCCACTTTTATCCTGAAACCTGTTTTGCCAGATGTTTCAAAATCAGGTAAGCTAGGGTTTATTATTGGGTTCTGCACCCATACCAGTGTAAGGACAGCACTGCGTGGCGACATGAATGGCATCAATGTTCATACTACCTAATTACTGGAGTGTAGCAGTCGTGGAAGAGGAAAGTGACCATTCTTGTTTTATTTTCCTGCATTCCAGATGTATGTTTGAGGCATAGGAGATCCTTGTCCTGTTGTAGGGATGCAGATATCCCATACAGTTGGCGTTTGAGGGCTTTGACCTTTTGGGCATGTTATGTGTAGTCTGTGAGGCAACAATGATGGCAAGCTCCTGCTTTACCAGTGAGGCCCTGCTGCTGATGGGCTCTCTCTCGAAATGACTTGGTCACGGTTCCTATAATGCACACGGCCACATAACTATCTGCAAAACCCCTCTGTCAATTCAAAACAGGTTATACCCTACTACCTCCCTGCGATAGCTTGTTGATATATGATTGTGGTTGAACTTGGACATGGGACTGGAACGAGTCAGTGCCCACTGTTGATAAACTGACTTCAGCATTGAATTGTACTCCCTCCTGCAGCAGCACATTGTTATGAGTTGTTCCTTTTGGATTGCACAGCTGGAGCGTGCATATTTACGTATGCCATTGTCAGTTGGTTGAGAAAAATAAAATTTCAAAAATTGAAAGAAATTGGACAACACATTTTAGGGTTTCCATGGATACAAATTATGTTCTTGTATACTAGGTTTAACTCCATCTATCGTTGAAGTAGATCTTGTGACATGAACAAATTTGTTGTCTTTTGTATCTGGAAATGGAATATTTATGCATTAAATGAGCAACCTTGTCTGGTCTGCAGTTTTATTTTGTTTGACAAATGTATCGGTTTAAATGAAATTGTATCAAGGTGGGCTCAAAGGGGGTACTTTATTCTAAAATATTAGAATAATAGGGTGATTGTCAAATTTAAGTGGAACATTTAATTCCATATTTGGAGTACTCAACACTTCTAATCCCTGAGGATACAAGAAAATGCAAGTGTAAATTATAGGAAAGATTCAACAGACCTTTTTAGTCTTGCCTCATGTTTCTGTGCTGCAGGCAATTTGATTTGTGAATGTGACTCATTCAGTGCCAAAATCTCAGAGGGGAGAGATGAGTGCTCTTCACCAGGGGATTTTCAGCAGGTTGTAAACAGTGCCGTGCCACACTGCCGAAAGTACTATTGTTCAGGTAAGGTGTTAAACCAAAGCTCAGGTAAGCAGAATGTCTGTTACAGGAAGTGGTAAATTTCTTTAAAAGTTTTGAGGTTATGGAAAATATATGGAAAGATTTATTTTGTACTTTTAAACATTTACTTTTTACTTACTATGTATCCAATTAGCAACTCTGTGTAACTATGTACTGATAAAATACAAGGGTGGCGAGCAGTGATGTGTAACCTGTGATAAGGACTTGACAAGACAGAGGAGACACCGATAAGGGGAGTAAAAAATGATGGAGCACATGGTTTTTTGCTTGGCGATGTGTGCTGCAGTAAAAGTTCATTAATTGGTGTCAACAGCACCATTGCTTGAGTACATATGTTTCAGGCAGTTGCAGGTTTTCATCAATTACTCTAAAAAAGCAATGTTATTTGATAGCCATGAGAGTGTTCCCCCACACCTTGATGAAGGGCTCAAGCCTGAAACATTGGTGATGTATTTTTACCTTTGCTACATAAAGGCACTGTTTGACCTGCTGAGTTTCTCCAGCATTTGTGTTTTTTTTTTCACTTAACTACAGTGTTAACAGAATCCTGAGCTTTACCCACGAGTTTTCATCACTGCTCTGTTTTGCAGAGTTTAATGGGTTTTAATCACAATGTTGGCTTCTTAATGGAAGTTCTCTTTGAGTAAATAATGCTGGAATGTGTTCATTATTGATTGCTCTATTCATGGGTATGAGAGTCCAGAGAATGAGCAGAGAGCTCTGCTGGTGTGGGAGGGAACTCCCTGCATGAGCTTCTGCTAACCGAGGCAGTGAGATGATGATGGATGTAAAGTACCCGGCCTTTTATATTGGGGATGCCTTTTTGCTTTGTGTGCTAGTTTTGTAACACCTTGATCAAATGATGGACTAGATGATGAGGGCATACCATCAAATGAAACTTGTTGGCAATGACTACAATTACTTCTGCGGGTTTTACTGGGGTCAGGCAGTAAGCATTGAGGAAAGGTTATGGAAGTTGTATTTTCCTTGGGGAAATTGTGCAGCTAAGTGTTATTTTCCACTGTTAAGAAGGAGACATGATTGGGGACGTGATTGAGAATGGCGAGATCATGCAAGAAATGCTGGGCTGAGGTTTCACCCCCAAGGAACTGTGATATGGTACGAGTTGGCTCTGAAGAGCACAGATTTGAGGAGAGAATTGGAGAGTTGGGGGGGGGGGGAAGAAGAGTGGGGAGGAAATTGGGTCACAAAAGGTGTGTTTAAAAGTGGAAGCCAGAGGCTGAATATCCTGCAGAAAGTTACTTCCTGACTCCTCAAACCATCTTTAAGGCAGATTTGGGTGTGTTGGAATACTACTTGCCTGTGAAGTTCCAGTAATACACAAGAAATGTTGAGTTATTGTATTATTGTTTTCTAAATATCTTTATCATTATCCTGAACATGAATACTGTTTTTCTCTCTATCTCACCCTTTCCCCCACTGTCTCTATTCATTCATAGAGCCAACCCCCCCCCCCCCCCCATCAATTCTCACCTTCCCTCTGTTCTGGCCTGCTTGCCATAACACCCTTAATTCAGATGCCTGCCTTCTTATAACTCATACCGTGAAGGGCTCAGGCCCGAAATGTCGGGATACATCTATATCCAGTGGACACTACAAGAATTGCTACTAGAGTTCCTCTAGCAATTCTTTTTATTAAACACTATTTCTGCCATAACTGGGATATTGCATCCAATTCTCAAACCATACTTGTGAATCTTTTCTGCACCCTTTCTAGATTTATGACATCATTTTCTGTTCTACAATATTCCCCAGGGCCCTACCTGTTATTGTGTAAATATACAGACAGCACGCAAGGTCAGGATTGCTGGGTTCTTAATCTTTTTCAGCACCCCCCTCCCCCAGGAGTTTTATTTTAGACATGTGGCACAATAACAGGCCCTTTCAGCCCAAGTGCCTGTGCCACTCAAATATCCCAATTCACCTACAACCCCTGCACAGCTGCTCAAGGCTTATGGGTCCCCCTCTCTGTGAAGCAGTCAGGTTTTGGTTTCCGCCATACTCCTCTCCTACCAACTACATAAAAAACAAAACAAAACAAAATTTATATTATGTGAGTTGAAGAAAATAAGGCTTTTAATTAAATTTGCTTTAGCCCCAGGGTCCTGTGGGGGGTGGGGAGGGTGCGCACGGCACAGGATTCCCTGTGGAGAATGGCTGCTCAAAACCAATCTGAAGATGATTTCATCAACTGACTGGTGTGTGAATGAATGTATGCTATTATAATGGGGAAATGGGCCATTCGGCTCACTTGCCCGCGTTGGTGCTTTTCCTCCAAGCAAGCAAGCAGGTTGTTCTTGGTGCATTCATTCATCATCTCCTCTGTTCTTTCAACCCTTTTCCCTTTCCAACCAGTCTAATCTAGAATATTGTCACTGTTCCTGCTGCAACTATAAACCTAGGAAATGAGTTACAATTCTCTTCACCGCACATTTCGCGTGATGTCACGATGTATCATGGGAATGGGTTGATTAAGGCAACTTAACTGGGCACGTGCACTCAACGAATGCATGCAGAAGAAATGTCTCTAGTGATTTCCTCCATGGTTACAGTGCATCGACTTGAAGACCAATTAAAGCGTCAAGTAGTTTGAATCTGTCTGATCCTTTCCCCATAACTGGGGATAGAAGGGATGAGCGGAGCTGCTGTAATGGCAGTGCTGCCTTTGCTGGGGATCCACGGAGAGTAGGAAGCGGAGTTGCTGCGCTCTCCTATGGGGTCCAACTGCCCAGTCCGACTGCTGTCAGCTCTGTGCCGTTAATGGAGCCGATGGTTTGATTTAAAGATGGCATTACCTCTGATCAGCAGTAGCCATGAGGGGTTGCACACTCTGGGGAAGCAGAGGACTGGCGCAGAGCACCAGAAAGCAGAGAGACCATCCCCCCTCCCCATTTGAAGAGGAGAAGCAGAGGAGACGACTCACAGGACATTGACCACAGAGCTGGGCCAGTGAGGGGTTCCGTGGCTGAAGAACACACAGGTGGTGGGCTATTTGTGACTCCAGGCGAGGAACCCTCACAGGCTGCGGGCTGCTGGAGACTGGCTTGAAAATTGGCTGAAAGGGTACCTGGAAGCAGAGCCGGGGTGTGAGAGAGTGCTGAGTGCACTGAAGGGTTC
Organism: Narcine bancroftii; assembly: GCF_036971445.1. Classification (NCBI taxonomy): domain Eukaryota; kingdom Metazoa; phylum Chordata; class Chondrichthyes; order Torpediniformes; family Narcinidae; genus Narcine; species Narcine bancroftii. The sequence continues at coordinate 104,782,783 of NC_091479.1, read as the reverse complement.
CTGGTCGTGTCAGAGGTTTGGATCTGGAACTCATATTCTATGTAATATTGCATTGTCTTATATTACAATAAAGGAATCTTGAATCAAACATTAACCCTTCAGCTCAATGTTGTGAGATCTCCACATTCTTTAGTGCCACAAATGCCCCCCTTGTGCTAATACATTTCCCTATGTCTACACCTAATAAAGAGTGCATGAGAAAGATTGAATTATAGAACCCTAATAATCTGGTGCTCTTGAGACTATGGTGCCAGCCTAGTGGAATTTCTCAGCCCACCTGTTACATAGTGGTCCCTGCTTTCCCCACCCTCTCTCTTTCTTATGACTATCTTTCCCCTCCACTCTGTCCTGTTGCAGGGTTTCGAGCTGAACTGTTGACAATTCCTTTCCTCACCCCTCCATGGATGTTACTTGAACCCAGAACTTCTCTCTCTCCCCCCCACCCCATCTGTTTTAATTTGCTCCATTTCCTCGCACCAACAATCTCTTGTCTCCTTATTCAGTGATCTGTTTGGCAAAGAGCTACCATTCAGTCTACTGTGACACAAACACCTAGTCTTGTAGCATAGAATGTGGCCATTCAGTCCATCAGGTCTGTGCTGGCCCCAGTGCAGCCATTGTTACCTCACCACACAGCTATCAGTTTCTCCCCCAACTGTCTCCCAATTCTCCCATCTTCCTGCACTGTGTACTTAATTCTTTCTTTGGCTTGGCTTCGCGGATGAAGATTTATGGAGGGGTATGTCCACGTCTGCTGCAGGCTCGTTGGTGACTGACAAGTCCGATGCGGGACAGGCAGGCATGGTTGCAACGGTTGCAAGGGAAAATTGGTGGGTTGGGTGTTGGGTTTTTCCTCCTTTGTCTTTTGTCAGTGAGGTGGGCTCTGCAGTCTTCTTCAAAGGAGGTTGCTGCCCGCCGAACTGTGAGGTGCCAAGATGCACGGTTGGAGGCTAGATCAGCCCACTGGCGGTGGTCTGGCAGGCACCAAGAGATTTGTTTAAGCAGTCCTTGTACCTCTTCTTTGGTGCACCTCTGTCCCGGTGGCCAGTGGAGAGCTCGCCATATAACACGATCTTGGGAAGGCAATGGTCCTCCATTCTGGAGATGTGACCTACCCAGCGCAGTTGGGTCTTCAGCAGCGTGGATTTGATGCTTGCGGACTCAACTAGCTCGAGTACTTCGATGTTGGTGATGAAGTCACTCCAAAGAATCTTGAGGATGGAGCGGAGACAGCGCTGATGGAAACGTTCTAGGAGTCGTAGGTTATGCCGGTAGAGGACCCATGATTTGGAGCCGAACAGGAGCGTGTGTATGACAACGGCTCTGTACACGCTGATATTTGTGTGTTTCTTCAGGTGATTGTTTTCCCAGACTCTTGTGTAGTCTTCCAAAGGCGCTATTTGCCTTGGCGAGTCTGTTGTCTATCTTGTTGTCGATCCTTGCATCCGATGAAATGGTGCAGCCGAGATAGATAAACTGGTTGACCGTTTTAAGTTCTGTGTGCCCGATGGAGATGTGGGGGGGCTGGTAGTCATGGTGGGGAGCTGGCTGATGGAGGACCTCAGTTTTCTTCAGGCTGACTTCCAGGCCAAACATTTTGGCAGTTTCCGCAAAACAGGACGTCATGCGCTGGAGAGCTGGCTCTGAATGGGCAACTAAAGCAGCATCATCTGCAAAGAGTAATTCACGGACAAGTTGCTCTTGTGTCTTGGTGTGAGCTTGCAGGCACCTCAGATTGAAGAGACTGCCATCCGTGCGGTACCGGATGTAAACAGCGTCTTCATTGTTCAGTGTACTTAATAATGAACCAATTAACCTACATAGTATCACATCTTTGGGATGTGGGAGGAAACTGGAGTGCCCAAGGGGAGATATGTAAATTCCACCTGAAGTCAGCATTGAACTCAGGTTGCTGGAGCTGTGGGCACAAAGTCCTCTGTTTTTTTTAATTTTTTAATTTGGACCCTTCGCCCCACAAGCCCATGCCACCCAAATACACTAACCTACAACCCCTGTACGTTTCTGAAGGGTGAGAGGAAACCAGAACACCTAGAGGAAACCCACCTGGACACAGGGAAAATGTACAAACTCCTTGCAGACAGCACTGGATTCAAACCTGTTCCACTTCACATTCCTTCTTAAGTAATCCCTATGCCATAAGTGCTCTGTGATTGGTAAGGGATTGCTTAAGGTGGTATGTGAGTGGGAAGGGAAGGTTGGGAACCAATTTTTTTAATTTTACCAACCAACAATACCAAATCATCATCACAGATAAATGTGAATCCTTAAGACATGTTCCAAATATTTTCCTTGAGATAATAGCCATTGGAAAGAAATTTTTGAATGTGGAGGTGCCGATAATCAGGCTTCTGCACTTCTGTTTGAAGGTACTAGTGAGAAGAGTTTGTGACAAGGGTGTCGGGAGTCCTTTCTGATACTGCTGGCCTGCCTTGAGCCAGTGCTTTCCATACGTCTTCAATGAGAGGTCAGAGCATGCTATAGTCATAGCTATGTTTGCTTCCTTCTGCATTCCTGGGCATGAATACAAACCAGGCTGTCATGCACCCATCTGGTATACTTTTCACCATGCAACTGAGGAGATTTAATGGAGTATTTGAGACCTGCCAAATCTCCTTGGAAATCTTAGTGTGCCTTCTTCCCACTTTGTTCCAGGAGAGGTGTACGGATCTATGGACTCCCAGGAACTTGAAGGTGACAGCCTTCTCCACCTCCGTCCCATCAATGCGGACAGGTGCATGGTCCCTCACCCTTTCCTTCCTAAAATCCACAATAAGCATTTTGGTGACATTGAGAGGAAGATTGTGGTTTTGGCACAGGTCTCTTTGGTAGCACAGGGGTGATCATTCCCTGTCTGTTCTCATTAGATAATGTCAATGGTGGAGCACATTGTCATGCAAATTTTTAGAACATAAGGAACAAGAGCAGGAATCGGCCATCAAGCCTGCACAACAAGATCACGGCTGATCTGGCTGTTCTCTTCAAAAGTTTTAGTTCCTGAGCTATTCAAAAATCTATCTCGACGGGTCTTGCATTCTCCATTCAGTGAGGCAGCCTCGACTGTTCCCTTAGGGAGACTTCCACTGCTATACTATTCTTTGACGTGTTCGATCTCCTCACCGAATCTTGAGGTCAGGCCGTGTCCTCTCGATATCACCAACGTTTCGGGCTTGAGGCCGCTCCTGTCTGCGTTGTCCTCATCCCTTGATGTCGGGCTCAAGCCCGAAACGTTGGTGACCTGCTGCGTTTCGACAGCATTGAGTTTTTACTTTCTCGCAAGAGGCACCGCCCAGCGTGGTTCCGTTCTCTCATTCCGATTGGCTGGTCTGTTGCCAAACGTTTGCTGATTGGTCTACCGCTTGGGTTGGTCTTCGAGGTTGAGCCCGGAAGAAGCCCGAGTCCAATGGGATTGATGCGAGCGGATTGCGGGCTGGTCTGGTCCGAGGTGGCAGCTTCCCCGCGACCCACAGCGGCTGGTCAGATCGAAGCCACAGGTACTCCGAGCTGACGGCACGGGGTTTGGCTTGTGCGGAGGGTTAGGGTCGAGTTCGCCCGGGGTCCGGCTGAGTTGATGGAGGTTGCGAGTTGGAATTGGGTTGAGTTGATTTGGGTCAATGGATTTTGCATTGATTGGAGTGGTTGGGTTGAGCGGCCAGGTAGGGAGCGGTTGGGACCCCTGGATGGACACCCCCTTGGGGTAAGTACTACATCAGAAGGGTTCCAGGCGACGGAGGAAGAGAATGGACGCGTGTGGTCGCGGCGGAGAGGACGGGAATGACCTCTCTCCATCCAGGGGCCGTCCTTCCCCACCCAGACCCGTGCGGGTTCCTCCTCGAGGTCCCGAACTGTTCCCGGGCAGAACCAGCTCTCCGGTGCTTCACGAAGCTCTCCGCACAGGCTCCGTGTGGTCGAGTCCCTTTCTGTCTGAGTGGCCGAGTCTTCCCCCGGAATGTAAAACTGAGATTCTCCAAACTCGCCCTCGGGACAGATCGGGCGGCTCTTCGCCACTCAGCACGTTCTCCTTCATGCCGCCCTGTTTTGGGTTTGTTTCTATCAAACAAGTCGCCTTCCCGGCAGACTCGTGCTGGTATCATCGGGCAGACCGCGGTTCACCTGCATGGGCCAGCACCAACAGTTCCGTTTGCCTCCGATTCAGAACTTGGTCTCTGGAATCCCATCTCGGTGCCTGGTGATCTCTTGCATATTAGTTGCAAACCTAGTTCAGTGAGATGCATTCTTCTGTGAGCAATCCAGCCGCTTATCTCTAACATTTACCCGGCCGTGTCAAGAGCAGAGAATTGTAATAAAAAGGAAGATTAATGAGTACAACACGAAAGCCTCCAGATACCGTGATTGAAGTAAATAGACAACACTGGAGAAACTCAGCAGGTCCAACAGAGTCCTTTATATTAGCAAAGTCAAAGTTACATCACCAATGTTTCGGCCTCGAGCCCTCCCTCAAGGTATGTGCAAAATGTAGGCAGGCGCCCAAACAAAATGGCAGAGGGGCAGGGGAAAGAGCACAGGCCCATGCACTCGTTAACGTCTGCAGGGAACAAACCGTCTTTAAACCTGTTGGTGAGTGATTTCACTCTGTTGAGCCTCCTTCCCGATGGGAGGGGGAGAAGAGAGTATATTGGGGATGCGATGCGTCCTTCAGTATGTTGGCTGCCTATTCGTGGATGGGAGGGAATTTGCATTGTGTTGGGAGCTGCATTCACCATCTCCTAGAGCAGGGGTGTCAAACTCAAATTCACGGAGGGCCAAAATTAAAAACTTGGACTAAGTCGAGGGCCGAACTAAATATTTATTGAAAATTTTCAACAACATCTGCATGTTTTCTCTTCTTTCAACATATGTAATGCTAAACTTTTTCTTATTAAAATAAATGTTTAATGATAGTTTTGGATAAACTCTTTCCAGAAGCATTAACAAATGAGAAATAAAATATTCAATCAATAATATTTCTCTATAGAGGATTTGTCAAATGTTGCTAGTGTGCTGTCGAATAGTAAAATCTGAGGGCTATTGAGAATGTGGGAGAATAACATGATTCCTAAAACAATCCAATGGGTGACTGATTGTGGGCATGAACTCTAGCAGGGTTATTTGCCATGCCCTTTTTCCATTGGTACAGATATCCTTTGATTGACATATTTTTCAAGTTTTGTGCCTAATGAGCTTGTATCCAGGTGCAGGACCATTTTTAACCAGGAATATATTGATCACTGTGACATGAAACTATTGGAAGATCGTTTTATCCTGAGATTAAAGTTCATAATTCTTACTCAGGCCTGTGTGCGGGAGGGCGGGGTTTGCGGGCGATCGGGTTGGACAACGACAGTGCGGGGACATCGGCCCTTGCTGCAGGGCGGCATCTCGGCGGATCAGCGGCCCCGTCACCGTGAGTCGCGGGTCGGCCTGCGGCAGGGAGGGGGAGTGGGCAACGGCCCTGGTGAGGTCAGGCCCCTCTGAGTTTCTCCCGGACCCCCCTTGACCTGCTGAGTTTCTCCCGGAACCCCTCCCCTTGACCTTCTGAGTTTCTCCCGGACCCCTCCCCCTTGACCTGCTGAGTTTCTCTCAGACCCCCCTTTGACCTACTGAGTTTCTCCCGGATCCCTCTTTGACCTGCTGAGTTTCTCCCAGACCCCCTTTGACTTGCTGAGTTTCTCCCTTCTGGTGTTTTTACGAGAACCACAGACTTTCGCTCATACATTGATGAGGGGGATCAAGGGCCAAACATTGTCAGGTACCTCTCTGCTGGTTAAAGGATACGGTTTAACCCGCTGAGTTTCTCCAGTGTTGGGTTTTCACGAGGTAGAGTCAAAGGGCCGAAGGGCCTGTTTCTGATCTGTAATGTTCTACGGACCCTGCTCTTCTTTCCGTGCCGGTGTCCCAGGACCTTTCCAGGGCAGTCTCCGCGCTCAGGACCGCGCTGGGATCCCGGTCGGCGGTGGAGGAGCAGGTGAGCGCGGCTAATCCCGATCCATCCCACGCCACTCCCGAGATTGGTGGGGGGTTCCACCCTACCTGCCCGACCAGCCTTGCTCTCCACGTGTACTCCGGGCACCCGCCGCTGGTCCGGTGGGAAGGCGCAGGGCGGCCGGCGGGGAGCCCCAATCTTCCCTCCGGCGTCCCGACTCCATCTGCAGCTCCAAGAAACGCTGTGCCACTGGGGTTCCGGGCGCTGGGAAGCGGCCTTGGCTTCCCCTGACACCGGCCAGGCTGTGCTGCGGTGGGGGGGTGGGGGGGTGGTCGGGGGGACACAACAGCGTGTTTATAAAACCACCCACCACTACTTTTCAAGGACCAGGATTTTTCTCTCTCACCCTGGGACACAGCGGTTACTGTGCATGCGCTATACTGGCGCGGCAGCCAGCGGGCCACCTCTAATACATTTTTTATATGATCTTGTGGGCCAAATATAATTATATCTTGGCCCGCGGGCCAGAGTTTGACATGTGTGTCCTAGAGCATCCGACTTTGAATAGAACAGCTCCCGTCTCATGCTGTGATGCACCTGGCAGGCATGATTTCAATGGTAGAAGTTGTGGAGGGACAGGGGAAACTCTCCAAAGTTAAAGCATTGAATCCAAATCAGATTTTTGTCATGAATATGACATGAAATTTGTGGTTTGGTAGCAGCATCACAGGTGCAAATATTAAAGCTCTAAATTACATTTTTAAAAAGTAAATGGGTGAAGAGAAAAATAAGGTCATGTTTGTGGTTCATTGTCCACCCAGGAATCTGATGACAGAGGGGAAAAAGCTGTTTTTGTACCATTGGGAGTTTGTCTTCAGGCTCCTGTACCTCCTTCCTGATGGTAGCAGAGAGAAGAGGGCCTGGCCTGGGTGGTGAGAGTCCTTGATCGATAGAGGCTGCTTTCTTAATACACTGCCTCTTGTAGATGTCCTTGATAAGAGTGAAGACTGATGGCCATCCCAACTCTCTGTCATCTTCCTGTCCTGTGCATTGGCACCTCCATTCCAATGATACAACCAGTTAGAGTGCTCTCCACGGTACACCTGTTGAAATTTACAAGTCGTTGGTGACATAGCCAATCTCCTCAAACTCCTCACGAAGTGTAGCCTATCTTTGTAATTGCTTTGATATGGAGGCCCAGGATAGATCTTCAGAGATGGTGTGTTTTGTTGACCATTGTGTCAAAGTGCTTGTCCAAGGGCAGGTCATTGTAGCTATCGACTCTTTCCACTTCAGCTCTGTTGATGTAGACTCTGCCTCCTCTCCTGAGCTCAATAATTATCTCCTTCATCTTCGTGACAATGAGAGATGTTGGTACGCCATTAGAATTTCCATTTCCTTTCTTGTATTCCAGAATGTTGTTATTTGGTTAGTGCCAGTGAAATATCTTTGGGTAATCTCCTTTGTGGAAGATGATGTGTAGGTTTTGTACAGTAATAATAGACAAAATGAGGATTTAATATTTGTGTGTGAGTTTTCAGGGATTTATAATTGAAAGACAAAGTACAGTAAAACCCCTGGTATCCAGCCCCTACGGGGGTTGGTAGATGTCGGATAATTTTATTTTCCAGTTGCTTGAGACTTACTCTCACAATTCCCAACCTATACACCTGCATTAAGAATAAACAGTTTAAAAGACAAAAATACTAGATTGTACCTAAACTGAACCAACTTCACTTGCCTGAATATATAAACCTTAATGCATTTTACTTTATTTTCAGTCACATTCTTTGAAAACATTTAACCATCGCTGCATCTTCAGGTTCCTCCCCTCCATGGATCCACCCAAAAGTCGAAAAATAACATTATAGATAATTAACCCCCTCTCCCCTAAGTTTACAGTTAAAGCCTCTGACTTGGGCAACTCTTACTAAGCAGGGATTAGGAGACACTTGAAGAGAATCTCCCCAACGGCAAGCGGCATCATCCAGCTCTTCAACCTGGGTAATGTTATTCAAACAACTGCTATGAGCAAAGCATGTACAAGGCCTCCGCTGGCTGAATATTTGCTCCCATCTTCACCAAAGATTTGTGTGTTACTTTTGAGAACATTTACTTTTACAATTTTAAACTTGCATATTGACCAGTTATTTTATTCCTACGTATTTTTTAATTACCTTTTTTGCCAGTTGCTTTAATTCTGGAAACCAGGGGTTTTGTTGTACTCCACATGTACTCTGAATGTCAGGAGTTGGAGCATCTTTGAAGAGGGAAGTTTGTTTTCAGTGGAACAGCAGCAGGTTTTGGGCAAGTGTAGTCCAACTTGGATAATCTGCAGCAGGCTTCACCACCTCCGGTTCTGAAATCATTTTGAAGTTATGCAGTGGGACATCCCCATCCTTGACCTCAGCTTAAATCATCTCTAAGACTCAGAGAGGCATAGATAAGGTGGACAGCCAACACCTTTTTCCCAGGAATACCAAACACCAGGGGACACCTCTACAAAGTGAAGGGAGCAAAGTTTAGTGGAGAGGTCAGTTTGGTGGGCATAGTGGTTAGTGCAACGCTGTTCCAGTGCCAGCCATTGGGACTGGGGTTGGAATCCCGCACTGTTTCTAAGGAGTTTGTACGTTCTCCCCGTGTCTGCATGGGTTTTCCCTGGGGGCTCTGGTTTCCTCCCACCGTTTTTTAAAAAAAAAACTTTCTGGGATTGTAAGTTAATTGGATGTAAATTGGGCAGCACGGACTCATGGACCGAAATGGCCCATTACCATGCTGTATATCTAAATTTAAGTTTGTCAGGCAAGTTTTTTATTTACACAGTGGGCACCTGGAATGCATTGCCAGGGGTGGTGGTGGAGGCTGAAACATGGGGGGCATTGAAGAGACTCTTGGACAGGCAAATGAATGGAAAGAAAAATGGTTATGAGGTAGGAAGGGATTGGTACTTTTTCTTTTTCAATATTTTAATTTTTTATATAATACATACAGAAGAAAGATTGATGTATAACCCTGATATAATTGTAAGAAAGTAAGCAAACTCGTGAACAGTTTTTTTTTTACCTTGTGCAACATTATTGATTCAAGGATATATTTAAAAAGATCAAATAGAGAAAAAAATTAAAAATATGATTTTATATAATCCATAAAGTATTCCAAAGTTGTTTGACAATGTAAAGATAAACTACTAGTAAAAAGAAGAAACATAAAGCCACGTGAATCATAATTATCATTCCCATTAAAGGTTATGAAAGTCATTCAAAGAGGAACCTTAAAGATTAGAACAATTTAAATTTAAACCACTTGTTGAACATCTTATTTTCTCCAAAGTTAAATATGACATCAAATCGTGTAACAATTGGTTCAGAGTGGACGGGACAGCATCTTTCCATCTGATCAATAAGAGAGGCAAAGACGTTGAGGTGCAGACAATTTCACTACCCTCAGTTCACCCTTCCCAAACAAGGCTTTTAATGGATCTAGTGTTAAGTTTGCATTAATAATTATTGATAAAGTATGGAAAACCTTCCCAATCATTATTTGACTAAGGTCAGACAAGAATATATGAATTAGTGAACCGACCTCATTCTTACATCTGTCACAAAGAGGGCTGATATTAGCATAAATACAAGCTAATTAAACTTATGGCATATATGCTCTATGCACAATTTCAAATTGTAATAGTGAGTGACAGGTGCATAGAGATTATTTATTAATCAACTTAAAAATGGAATTCAAAGAATCTTCAGAAATTGAAATGTCCTGCTCTCATGTCTTTTTAATTTTGTCCAATGATATTTGCCTTGATTTCAACAAAGTGTCACGTACGACAAATGTTAACCTTTTATGAGATGGTTGTAAGATTATGAATTTGATAGAAAAGCTTTCCCAGGCTCCTGTTGTAAATTGTTTCTAATTGACAATGGAGAAGGTCCCTAATTTTCAAATATCTTTTTTTTTAAAAAAAAGAGAATTTGGTGAATTAAATGTGATAGAGTTGAGGACAGTTTTTTTTGGTAGGAATTTATAGATTGTCACAAAATTGAGGGGCTGAGGACCTGCACTGTGATGTTATGTTCTATGTCCACTGTTTTCTGTGAATTAGTACTCTAGTGTCTCTCCGGGTTCCTTGAGACTTAAGGTTACTGATGCAAATACAATTGCCAAATTCTGGATGGGAATTTCAGAGGAAGGTACCAGATCGATCCTGACTAAACTGAAGCCAAGGGCCAACCTGAGCGCTGATGACCTTGGCACCATTTAAAATGGGAGTGGTAACATTACCCTGGCGAACTGCCAGTATTTATATTTCTTCCTAGTTTGCTGTTATCAAAACATCATTGTGGCAGTTTGCACACAAAATAGTCGCTGAATTTTCACATTATTACAAAGAGACACTTCACTGGCTGAAGAACCTTTGGGGAAGACGTTGAAATGCTGCATAATCGCGTCTTGCAATGCAGATGTATGAGTGAGGGCAACCAGATAACACATTCTTCCAACCTCTTTCACCATCCCAATGTCCCCAAGCTGAAGCCCTTGTAGTGATATTTGTTCTGACTGAATCCACTGCCTCCTAACCATTCCATCTGAACTGACTCCTACCTAGCCCCTCTGACAAACAGCTCAGTACCTATTGAGTATGGGCCACAGTGTCAGCTCCCAGAGCAGATTCCACCTGATGTCTATTCTGAGTTAATAAGTGAACAATATGACACTGGAAGGTCTCAATGGATCAGGCAGCATCTGTGGGGAGAAATGGTCAGTCTACATTTTGTGTTGAGCCCTTTATTGAGAGTAAAGTTGGAAGGGTTGATAGCAAGTAATGTATATCAAGGGGTGGGGGAGAGTGGGGAGGGGAAGAAACCAAAGAGGGGCTGTGATGAGAGATGTGAATGAAAGGAGTCCTTCAACCCACCATTCCAAGGCAGTACCTGTGTTACTTGAATTCCCTGTCAGATCTGCCTATTGGTCCAGAAACATGAGTTCAGATCCCACAATGGAACCTGCAGAAGTAATCCAAGTAATTAAACAAATCTGGATTTTTAGCCAGTCAGCCATTAGGTTGTTATAAAAATCTACCTAATTCACAAATGATGGCTATCAGGGTCTTGATCCTTCCCTTGTTATACCAAGCAGGCTAATCAAATACCAGTCAATCTCAGCCTCTCTTCCACAGCAGCCTGTGGCAACAAGTTCCACAGGCTCATGACCCTCTGACTAGTATTTTTTTCTGCATCTCTGTTTTAAATTACACCCTTTTATCCTGAAGTTGTGCCTTCTTGTTCTAGACTCCTCTACCATGGGAAACAACCTGTGGTTGATGGTTATTCGGCAAAATCATCTCTGATGGGAGAATCCAGAAGCTGGGTCTATACAAGGGAATAGTTACAGGGAAATAAATGGGAAAATGAGAGTGGTGTTGACATAGTAGGGCAGAAGTAGATGTGGAATCTGCCCTCCTTGCCTGGTCGATTCCAGACCCAGCAACATCGCCAACTCTCTACTGCTCCCTCGGTTTAGGGGTGATTGGGGATGGGCAGAGCCTGGAGTGGCAATGATGTTCACATCCTAGGAATAATTACACAGGTCCATTCCTTTCAGTGTTAATGAACTCCTCTTGAATGCATCTGTGCCCTTCACTTGAACGAGTCAATGTGGGAGCAATATTCACATTCTGTCTATGAATGAAGGAATTATGATGATGCTCAGAAGATGTTATTAGTCATTCAGCAGAGAAGCAGGCCATTCTGCCCACTGGATCTATGCTGACCATCCACCATCTCTAATAATCCTGTTAACCAGCAAAAGTCCCTTATCCTGCTAGGACCAAGTTGTCCACCAACGTTTTAAATGTTGTCGGAGCTCCTGTCCTGCTGTCTTCACAACCAGGTTCCAACTCCTCTCTGAAATTTAAATTTTAAATTTAAATTTTTTAAAATGCAGACATTCAGCCACGAGCCTGTGCCACCCAGTTACACCCAATTAACCCACACCTGCAGTATGTTTTTAAGGGTGGAAGGAAACCCATGCAGACAAGGGGACCCACGCAGTACATGCTCCTTGCAGATGGTGCAGGATTCAAATCCCAGTCACTGACACTGTAACAGCATTGCGCTAACTGCTTTATAGGTTGAGAATTAGAGCAAATGTATATAGAGTAATGTGATAGGGATAGCTAGAGAAAGGGGACCCTTCTGACCTGGAGCAAGTAGTTTACAGACAGTTCACCGGCCCACCTTCCCTCCTCTCCCCACCCTCCCACCTCCCCTCCTGCCTTCCCTTCCCCTCCCCTTCCCCCCACCCCCCTGGAGTTTTTTCTGTACCAACCCTTCCTCTGCATACGTGGAGGTTGCAAATTAAGTTTGGCGAACAAGTTTTCCAGGTGCAGTTGTAAATTACAAACTTTGTTCCCATTTTGTGCAGTAGATATTCTACAACCCGCTGACCACATGAATGCATGTCAAATTCAAACCAGACAAACTGCACTGGTTCAGTTATACTTCAGGTTTCTGATCTTGAAAGTTAATTTGCATGACAAATGTAAAACTTGGAAAAAAACAGAATAAGAGACCATAATCCTGTTTCCCTTGAATTAACCCTTGATGTACTCAAAGGAGTGATCTGCTTCAGTTTTATTCTTGTATGTTGATAAACCAAAAGCTAAGCCTATGTCTCTGGATGTCCAGTCCTTCAGCTGTGAACTGCTGGTGACTGGCTAGAGGGGTACCAGGCATTGGAACTGGGATGCCAAAGGGAGTCGAGGGCGCTGAAGGCTTCCTGATTGCGTTGGAGGTTTGGATCTGGAGCTTGGGTTGCCAATGGTTTAGACTGGTCTGTGTGGCTGTGGGAGCACTGGAGGTGAATCCACAGACACTCAGTGACTCTGAAGGGCCTCTCTTTTGCTTCTCTTTCTCTGACTGTGAGAGGTGCTGGGTAATTTCTGCCAATGGCAAGTCTTTGTCTGGCTCACAGGCTAAAGGAAATTTTGAGTAATATGCTTGTTTTATTGCCTGACAACAGAAGAATCTTGAAACTTGAGAAGGTTCTCTGTATCAACTGGCAGAAACAAGGAACACTGGAAACACTCAGCAGGTCAGGCAGCATCCGTGGAGAAAGAAAAACAGGTAACACACCAGCTCAGAGACTCCCCCTCAACCCTGTTGATGTTTTCTGCTATTTTCTGTGTCTATCTCAGATTTCAAGCATCTGCATTTTAAAAAGTTTGGATTCCTGGGATGGCTGATCCTGATGACTGGCGCTGGAACAGGGTTGTACTAATCGCTACACTAACAGTTCTGTCTCAAATTATGATCCATTTTCACAGACCAAGCAATGGTGGTGTCGGAGTGTTATGGTGAGGGTGTCCGGGGTAGGGGGAGGGGGAATATGTTCTTGAACCTGAAGGTCCAGACATCCAATGGGAGCAGTGAGGAGAGAGCATGGCCAGGGTGGTAGGGGTCCTGCATGATGTTGGCGGCCTTCTTGAGGCAGTGCCTCACATAGATGTCTGCAATGGACAATAGAAGAGTGCCTAGAAACTGAGGGATGATGTCTCCCCTGACTGAAACCAGGGACCACAGCTTCCAATTACGTGGCCGGTCATTCCCACCAGAAAAGAGAATATATTCCCTCATAAAGACAGCAGGGAATCTTTGGAATTCTCTATTCAAGACAACAGTCACTGTGTTGTACTCAAGATTAAGTTGACTGATCTTGGGCATTAAAGGATTTTGGGAAGATCAATTGAAAAATAGCAAATTTGACTCCTTTATTGAGAGAGACAGAAAACCAGAAACTGCTGGCTGATTACCTAAACATCAATCAAAAGGAACATGCTTTACTTATAACAGGGCACTTAGAAACGTTTCAGGGTTATCAGGCATAAGTAAACATGGTTTAGTGAAAAGGAAATCATATTTGGCCAATTTATTGGGTTTCTTTGAAGTAATGCCTCAGATACACAACATTTAGATTTCCAAAAGACATCAAAGGTTGAGATAAGAGTTTACATTGTACTTACAGACATGACAATACAGCTGTCCCAAAATCCTTTCTTGCTGCAGCACATTGGCACGTAAGGTGATCCAACTACATAAAAGTGTATGTTAAATTACCACCCTATACCACCAGACAGAAAAGGAGTAAAATGAATGATCAATATTCACAGTTGCAGTAAATTTAAACAAAATGATGTCACTCTGACTGATCTTTTGGTGGTGCCAGGATTCAAGAGCCCGATAGCTGTTGGGGGGGAGGGAGGGGAAACTGTTCTTGAACCTGGGGTGCCAGACTTCTGGCAGAAGGTAACAGTGAGAAGAGATTATGGCCAGGGTGAAAGGTCCTTTATGATATTGGCCACCTTTGTGTTGTGGAAGGTAAAAGCATTTGGAGCAGGAGCTTGGCTGTCTGAGTGTGTGGTTGGCAAGGGCTGACCAACAGTGTGCCTGGAGGATTGGTGCTGGGTCCTGGCATGTAGCAGTTTGAATGAAGAAAAAGATTGCTAAATTTTCTGATGGGACAAAGGGAGGAAGGAAAACAATCTGGTGAGGAATATGATAGTTTAAGTGAGTGGGCCAGGATCTGATAACTGGAGTATGAATAGGTGCTGAGTTTTAAAGTCAGGAAGCCACTTTGTAGCTGTTTAAAACTTTGGTTTGGCAACTTTTGAAGTGTAGACTGCCATTCCGGTCACTATATTACGGGGAGAACGAGGAGAGGGTGCAAAAGAAGATCACCAGGATGTTGCCTTACACAGAGTATTAGCTATAAGAAGAAGTTGGATACACTTTAGATTGTTTTCTCTGGAGTGTCGGAGGCCATTTGAATATCCTTTTCTTTTAACTTGCGTGTTCATGGACCAGATATTCCCAGGAGCCAGTGTGAATACAATGCTTCTTCGAGGAGTCTTGGAGCTTGGAAGAGAAATCTAACTGGCTGGTGAGCCTGTCCCCACCAAGTTCACCATTAGTGAACTTGAGGGCTTGCAGGGTGGTCCCAGAAGACATTGGTTTATCTATCCCACCTGAAGATTTGGAGCTCTGTGGTGCTACATGTCCTGATGTAGGAGCTCCAAGGCTCAAAACCACATAATACAGGGATTGCTGCTATCTAGTAGATCATGAGTCTTGCACCAGGTCTGAGTGCAGATCTTCAAATCTTCTTTGCCTTAATTGATCAAAGTGTGTAAGGTGCTCTGGAGATGATGGCTAAAGTTGTCATTGCTTCACTGAGAGAGGGGGGGGTCCCTTAAAATGGGAATTGTGTTCATTTTCTGGGGGGGGGGGGGGGTTTCTGCTTGATCTTCAATTACCAATTGTATAGGATGGGGCCTTTGCCGTGTGAGTGTTGGGGGCACAGATCCACCCTCATCTAGAGATTGGCCTCCAAATATAGAAGTGGCCATCTGGCCTGTTGAGCCTGTGCCACCATTCAATGTGATCATGACTGATCTGAAGATAGGCTCATCCTCATTTATATGCCTTTTCCCCATATCCCTTCATTTCTTTTTTTTAAAAATTTTTTATTTTTCACACCATAAATCACATTAGCCATGATATACACTTTTTCTTTTTCACACATTTACAGTGACTTTTTCTCCCCCCCCCCCTCCCTCCTCCCAAGCCACCCCCCCCACCCCCCCCTCTCATCCATTTTAGGTATACAATCTAGGTTGCATTAATTCAGTCAGACAATGTTGTCATTCAACAAAAATACACCAGAAATTCTACAGAGTCCATTCTTTTCTTTCCTTCTCCTTCCATCAACTTAGGTAATGTTTGTCCCCGGTAGGTTTTCGCTATTGTATTTAATGTAAGGCTCCCATACTTGTTTGAATATTTCAATATTATTTCTTAAACTATATGTTATTTTTTCTAATGGAATACATTTATTCATTTCTATATACCATTGTTGTATTTTCAAATTATCTTCCAATTTCCAGGTTGACATAATACATTTTTTTGCTACGGCTAGGGCTATCTTAACAAATCTTTTTTGTGCATCCTCCAAATCAATTCCAAATTCTTTGTTTTTTATGTTACTTAGGAGAAAGATCTCTGGATTCTTTGGTATATTGTTTTCTGTTATTTTATTTAATATCTGATTGAGATCATCACAAAATTTTTCTACTCTCTCACATGTCCAGATTGCATGAATTGTTGTTCCCATTTCTTTTTTACATCGAAAACATCTATCAGATACTGTTGGGTCCCATTTATTTAACTTTTGCGGTGTAATGTATAATATATCCCTTCATTTCCATGACAAAATTCAAGATGACCTTGGTTCCACAAGGATATGCTGTACATAGAGTCAATGGCAAATAAATGGTTCCAAAGATTTAGCTCCACTCCTTGGGGAGGTTTGTTTGAGGCAGGAGCTACATTGTGGCAAGAGTGATTGGATGAACGTGTCAAAGGAATGAAACATCCTTGCTTGGGGCTGGTCTTCACTGAGACTGGCTCTGTTGTCCATCATTTTAAATGCCCTTATTGTACCAGCTTTCACCACCACCCCTGGCAATGCATTCCGGGCACCCAAAACTCTGTGTATAAAGAATAAATTTACCCCTGATGTCTCCCTGTAACTTTCTTTCGACAGATTCAGATTTCAGGTCTCCGATTTATTATCAGAGATCATACAACCCTGAGATTCTTTTTCCTGTGGGCAATTTTTAGAAAAACTGTACACATGCAAACAAATAAAGAAATATAAATAAACTGTGCAATACAGGGAGGAAGAAATCAAATAAAGTGAGAGTCCTTAAATGAGACCCTGATTGAGTTAAAATAAAATTACCTGATAAAGGGTTGGTTGAAATGTTGGTTATCTGTCTTTATCTTTGCTATATAAAGGACACAGTTTGACTTGCTGAGTTTCTCCAGCATTGTGTTTTTACTTCAACCATGGTGTCTGCAGAGTTTCGTGTTTTATTCCTGATTGAGTTTGTTGTTGAGGAGTCTGATGGTGGAGGGGGAACAGCTGTTCCTGAACCTGGTGGGGTGAGTCTTGTGGCACCGAGACCTCTTTCCTGATGCAGCAGCAGGAACAGAGCGTGTGCTGGGTGGTGGGGGTCCTTGATTATTGCCGCTGCTCTCCAATGGCAGTGTACCCTATAGATGTTCTTGATAGTGAGGAGGGTTTTACCTGTGATGTCCTGGGCTGTGTCTATTGTCCTCTGGTGTTTAAAACTCTTACCCTGGGGAAAAGGCGCTGGTTGTCCACCCTATCTACGTCTCTCATAATCTTGTAGACCTCTTAAGTCTCCTCTCATCTTTCTACACCACATTTGGATGGATGGATGTTGAGGAGAGCATGGGGAAAATGAAGGTAAATGGGACCAGCCCAGAATGCCAACTGGATCAGTGTGGACAAGTTGGGCAGAAGGTCCTGTTGTGTTATAATGAAAGAGGAGTGAATGAGTTTGGGGAGAGAATTCCAGATGATGGAGCTGAAGCCACAAATGCCAATAGTGAAACAATTCCAGCTGAGAATGCTCAGGAAAGCAGTTCTTGAGAGTCTGAGGGAAATAAGGTGTGGGTGGTACATATACTGAGGGGAGAGTCTAGAGAGGGATGTGACCACATGGGGAAGGAATCTTTAATGAGTTGGAGGAACAGTTTTTTACTGGAATGCATTAAGGATGTGGATGGTACTTGCTATTGGTTTAATATCTGTTTGACTGCACCTCTTTACACTCAAGGTTAGAAGGGGCTGATTGTCCTGTGGGGGTTTACACTCTTTAAAGTAGTGATCTGGTTCAATTTAGTGTTACAGAAAGGCCTGGAAACACTGACACTGTTCCAAGTGTGGGGTGAGTCTGCGGTGACTAGGTTTGATTGTGTTTGAGCTGGGTGGAATTTCCTGGAGATAAGTATTTTGGAGAATACTGGCTGAAAATGAAGTAATTTTGAATCCTCAGCCAAGTTTTAATTTCTGATGCTGTTATTTCTCAGACCCCCACCTACTGAGCCTAATTTTGTACCACAGCAGGATGCTTCTGTGCAGAGGATGGAAATCTGCCTGTCTGTATGAGGTGGGGTAGCGGTGGGCTTGTCCCGGGGAGGGAGGAGAAGATGCAGGAGGAACTGAAACTGGCTCATCATAGCTTTCCACAGCCTGCACTGCTCTTCCTGATGTGGAGTCACCATGATATCTTGGGAAACTCTGCAGCCAATTTATACCCCACAAGTTCCAGCACACGTCGATGTGAGAGGCTAACACTGCCTGTGTCCAGCTGAGGGAGTGCATGGGTCCTTGGTTTCCTGGCTCATTTGAGCACACAGTTGCTCAGTGAGAGGATCAGTCTGCTCTTTATGGCAACGTTCCTTCCCTTGGTGGGAAGATACAGCAATAACAAGAACATAAATTAAATTATCAAAAGTCTGCAGACACAGTGGTTGAAGTAAAAACACGACGTTGGAGAAACTCAGCAGGTCACACAGTGATCTGGCAGCTAGAAGCCACGTATACTCCATGTGGCTTCTCACTGCCAGGTCTGTTCAATGTAGAAATGCTGGAGAAACTCAGCCATCAAACAATGTACTTTAGGAAGCAAAGATAAAGGTACATAACCAATGCCAGAAATATTGGTAATCTATCTTTATTAAATTACCCCAACATGCCACAAGGCATGTAAATGGATAGATAAATGTTCACAGTTGTGGTTAATGCGAAAGAGTGATCCATGAATAACTCAGACAGATCTTTTGTTGGCCCTGTAGTTGTCTATGGTCACAATCTCCACTGTTGGATTGAATGAGGAAAGGATTGTTGTTTTGGACCAGCCATTTTCAACCTTTTTTTGGTGATGGCTCCCTTGTGATTTTTTTCACAGTTTATGGGCCCTCTTCCAAGTGAAGCAGTCAAGTTTAGTTGGTATCTTCCATACTTCTCTCCTATTGACTACATAAAACACACAAAAATATTTTATGATTTCAGTTCATGGGCCCCTGCGGGTGGTCATATGGCTCCCATTGTGAATGGCTGCTCGAGAACATAGAACAAATCCAGCACAGGAACAGGCCCTTCAGCCCACGATGACTGTGCTAGATACAATGCCCAGAACTAACCCACAACTCTGCTGCTTGCACAGAAACTTATTCCCCACAACCTCACAAGTCTCTCGAGATGGCCTTCATATGCCACTGTTGTATCTGCTTCCACCACTGCCCCTGGCAGAGGGATGAAACATGAAAGTTCTGCAGACTGTAATTTAAACATGGGAATGCTGGAGGAACGCTGTGAGACATGGCAGAGGGATGGTCAAGGTTTTGGGTGAGGATCATTCATCAGGACCAGGCATGTAGAAGGGGAGGTGGCCAGTTGAAAGAGGCCACCTGAAACAGTGACCACCTCTTTACCTCCACAGATGCTGCCTGACCACCCCCCCCCCCCTCCCTGCCCCCCACACTGTGTTTTTGGCCCCAGACTCCAGCAGTCTTGCACATCTTCCTGCAGTGAGTACTGATTTCATTCATGACCACATGTGGAATCCTTGGCTCTGAAGCTCCTCAGGCTATTGGGCATGCAAGAGGCATTTTTAAAATATAAACATTTTTCATTGATATATTGAGGAAGTCTGCCTCCTCGCGATATTGCACCAATATCCATCTTTCATCACCTGCTCACTGTAATCAGAGGGCATCTGTTTCCTGTTTTTTAATTTTCTCTGCGACTCTCAGATGCCTGACTTTGATACTCTAACCTCAGCGTAAGTTGCAAGAATGTTTTTCACTCTGGTGAGTTAGAAACTTAACGTCAGCAAGGAGAACACAAGGGCAAAACATTTATGGTCAGATTTCCAGGAATTTTAAATTGGGATTAGTTTAGAGGAATTGGCTGAGCATCTCTTTGGTGTGGACTGGAGTCACCTATAGATCTCTCTGGGTGAGAGTAACAGATTTCCTGGACCAAGGGCATTTTTTTTTATTTCCATTTTGTTTTTTCATGTTCTCGTGATTTAGATTCGTGTTCTAAGATTCCAGGCCAGGGACCTCTGATGGTTAGAAGGGGAACGGGTGGAGTGTAAAGGTATGTAGAGGGGGAAACAGTGGTGAGGTTAGTTGTGGGAGGTGGGAGGAGAGATTAGGGAGGCACAAGAAGGGTCTTCACCATCTTTTGGAGAGGTTTATAGAGTTATAAGGTGCATGGATAAAGTAAATTCTTGGACATTCCTTGGATAGATGGTTCTAGAACTGGAGGGCACAGGTACAAGGTAAGGAGAGATTCAAGAGGGGCCTTAGGAGCATCCTTCTCACTCAGAGGGTGGTCCATGTCTGGAATGAGTTGCCAGGGAAGCTCTGGAAGTGGGGACAATTATAATGTTCAAAAGACATTTGGACAGATATTGAGACAGGAAGGGTTTGGAAGGATATGGGAAAATGCAGGTAAATGGCACTAGCATAGACAAGTTGGGCCAAAAGGCCTGTTCTGCACTGTGACTCCAAACTGTGAAGTTATGGAAACCTGAACCCCATCACATTGTGGCTGAGTTCACGTGGCCTTCATGGGAATATCTAAACTGCTGCTTCTGAAAGCACAATAAACCAAGTGGATATTTCAGATTGATGACCTTTCATTGAGCTGATTCATTTATTTACCATATCACAAAAGACATCACACAACATCCATGGGAGTAAAAGGCAGTTGACGTTTCAGGCTGAAGGAGTGTTGAAAATCAGGCAGACGGCAGAGTAAGATTCAAGATGGTTTTATTGTCCTATAATAAAAGAAAAAATACTATATTACTCAAAATTTCCTTTAAGCTAAACAAAGATGCACCATCATTAGACATTGCTCAGCACCCCTTACAGACAGAGAAAGAGAAGCAAAGCTCCCCCAGAGTCAGCAAGTGTCTGTAGATTTACCTCCAGCGCTCCCTCAGCCTCACAGAGTCCAAGCCATCAGTAGCCTGAGCTCAAGATCCAAACCACTGGCATCTCATGAACCCTTCAGTGCCTTTTGCACCCTCTCACCTCCCGGTTCCGATACCTGGTGCCCCTTGAGCCAGTCTTCAGCAGTCCACCGCCTGGTGCAAGTCCCTTGACTGCAGTGTCTTGCAGCCTCCATGGGTTCCTCAGCTCAAGGCACCCACCACCTGTGTGGTTCCTTCAGCTGGTAGAAGGGTAGAAGAAAAGTGATTGGGAAAGGGCTGTGATTGATAGTTTCTCAAATGGAAAGGTGCAAAGGGGTGGGGAGCTGGAGGAAGGGAGACAGACATATGGATAAGAAGGATAAAGACCAATAAGGGAAAGAGGGATGGAATATTTGTTCATTCAGGAACCTGATGGCAGCAGGGAAGACACTTTGAACCTGTGGGTGCATGATCTCATGATCTTGAACCTTTTCCACAATGGGAGTTGGGAGAAGGGGGGTGTGTCCAGGGTGGGATGGGTCCTTCAGTGTGTTGGCTGCCCCTCCAAAGCACTGGGAGGTGTTGGTGGAGGGGAGGGAAGTTTGCGGGATGCTCTGAGCTGCAATCGCCAACTTCTGCGGCTTGTTCTGATCTCAGCAGAGCAGCCCTCATCTCACACTGAGATAACTCCGGCTTCCTGAGCTGTGTACGCATTAGTATAAAGGAAGCTTACTCTGGCATTGCAGCACTGACCTGATGAGTGTTGGTTTTGAATGCAGAGTTGACTCACGAGTGTGAAGTTCTGACACTGGGCAACCCCCCAATGAAACATGGTGCCTGTGGTGTAAACAATTTGCCTTCTTATGGTGTGAATCAGCAAGGACATTTTAGGCCAGCTTTATTTCAGAATCAGAATTTATTGTCATGAACAAGTCATAAAATTCATTGTTTTGTGGCAGCTTCACAGAGCAAACATTCATATAACAATTACAACAATAAATAAAAATAGTGCATAGTGAGGCAGTGTCTTTGGTTCATTGATTATTCAGGAATCTGATGGCGGAGGGGAAGAAGCTGTCCTTGTGCCGCTGAGTGCTTGTCTTCAGGCTCCTGTACCTTTTACCCCAATGGTACCAAAGTGAAGAGGGGAGCTGGGGATCTTTGAAGATAGAAGATGCATTCTTAAGACCGCCTCATGTAGATGTCCTCGATGGAGTGAATCAGTCCTACATAGAATGGCCAAGAAACCAAAAGTGCTTACAAGGTGTTTATCATTCCTTCTTCAGCAGGTTGCCATGGCGATGCTTGGAGGCAGCACAACATCCTCTCCGATGAGTAATCACACAAGGGAGAGGGTAACCGTGGCCAAATTAACACTGGAAAATTTCTACAGTAACCTGATCACGCAGCATGAGGAGAGGGAAATGAGGTAACGTCTATCTGATGCCGCTGTTCCAAGGGCAGTCAGCCCTCTTTCAAAGTGACCCCAGCTGCTCTGCTGCCTGCTTCCACACCCTGATTGAAAACCACTCTCCTGACCTGTGCCTTGAACACCCCCAAATGAGAAATTCTGAAGCAAACTCGGCCTTTTCTCCCTGGAGCGATGGAGGATGAAAGGAGACCTGATGAGAGGCGTTGATCATGTGGATAGAGGGTTTTTTCTTGAGGCTGAAATGTTGGCCACAAAAGGACACAGGTTTAAGGTGCTGGGGAGTAGGAACAGAGGAGATGCAAGATTTTTTTATGCAGAGCGAGGTGGGTGCATGAAATGGGTCACCGGCAACGGTGGTGGAGGCAGGTGCAATAGGATCTTTTAAGAGACTTTTGGATTGGTACACAGAGCTTAGAAAAATCGAGGGCTATGGGAAAGGTTAGTAATTTCTAAGGTAGGGAAGTTCAGCGCAACTTTGTGAGCCGAAGGTGTAGATTTTCTATGTTGAAAGTGTTTCCCAGGAGATACTTTAGGGCAGTGTGCTGAGTGCAACGTTATTATAGTGCCAGTAATTCGAGTTCGAATCCACCACTCTCTGTAAGGAGTCTGTAAGTTCTTCCCATGACTGTGAGCGTTTCCTTCCATGTTCCAAAGACATACGAGGTTAGTAGGTTAATCAGTCACATGGTTGTATTTGGGTAGCGTGGGCTGGAAGGGGCTGCTACACTGCTGTATCTCTATATTAAAACTAAAAATTTGAGGGGTGTTGTTTTCCTGGGAAGGGCTGGATTAATTGCACCCCCCCCCCCCACTCCTCCGAACAGTGTTACAGGCACATCAATTGATTTACTTCTCTGAATAATCAGCAGGTCAAAGACTTGTCACAGCACTGAAGGAGGCCATTCATCCCATTGTATTAATGGGAGCTCCTGGTAGAACAAACCACTACTCTCACCCCTGTCTCTCTTATGCCCAGCAATTCCATTTTCCACCCCTACGGAGAAACCTACCATAAATACTCTGTGAAGTGCTGGTGTTTCTTGCATCCACGATGTGTGGCCCAATATTTTGTCTGTTCATGTTCTGAAACACTGGGCTAAGTGGAGCCACTTCCCGAGGTTAACCCCTGCTGAAATTTCTACAAACGAGTAATCTTGAATTCAATCTCTGGATTTATGAATTGCTTGATTTTGAATTTAAAACTGTGGAGCACAGGGCAAATAAAGGAAAAAAAGTGTTTTTGTCCCAAACATTATGGAGGGCAAAATATTTTTATCTTTGCTATATAAAGGACACTGTTTGACCTGCTGAGTTTCTCCAGCATTGTTTTTACTTCAGACTTTTGTGTTTTACTCATTTCTTCTCTCCTAACAGATGTTGCCAGCACGTCCTGTTTTCTGCGTCTGCAGTCTTAGAATGATAGACTGTTCAGTGGCAGCTTCAGTGCTCTTGCCCTGTGGGATTTGAGAGTCAAGACGTTGGGGAGAAATGTCGGGTGGTTGAATGTGTCAAAACCCAACCATAGTGTCTCTAGCAGTCTTTGGGCATGTGTGCAACTGTTGTCACCACAGGACAGGAAGATTTATTCTTGCCGTCGTCTTCAAATCACCTAAAAACATTATGACAACTACGTTGTTGCACAGGCAATAGTGGGAGCAGTGTTACTTGGTGATAAGGGAGCTGGGTATCAGCTGCCTTGGTGTAATGTTCACTTTGGAGGAAATTCACCATGTCCCCAATGTCCCTCGTCAGTTTTTATAAATGCATCCAGTCAGGGTATATCACTGTGTGGAGTGGGAGCTGCTCCACCCATGACCCCAAGAAACCACTGAGGGTTGTGAACACAACTCAGACCATCATGCACCCCCTCCCATCCATGGACTCCACCTATACCCCATTGCCTCAGGGAAGTAAGATCCATCCCACCCTGGGTCATCCCTGCCTCAGAGCATAGAACATTACAGCACAGTATAGATCCTTCAACCCACTATGTTGTGCTGACCTATATAAACCTAGTCCATAATAATCTATCCCTTCCCTCCCTCACACCCTATAAGCCACCCACTCCTTTTTCTTGCATCCATTCGCCTATCTTTTAATTGTCCTTGTGCCAGGCTCCACCACCACCCCGGCAATGCATTCCAGGCACTCGCTACTCTGTATTTTAAAAAAAATCTGGCTCTGATGTTTCCCCTAAACTTCCCTCCACTCACCTTAAACAGATGCCCTCTGGTATTTGCTATTGTCCACCTTATCTAAGCCCCTCATAATCGTGTACACCTCACCTTTTATCCTCCATTGCTCCAAAGGAAAAACCCTGAGCTCTGACAACCTTGCTTCATGAGATGTGTTCTCCAATTCAGGCCACATCCTGGTAAATCTCCTTATCATTCCACATCCTTCCAATAATGAGGCAGCCAGAACCCAACGCCATAATCCACAAGTGGACACACAGCACGGTAACAGGCCCTTTTGGCTTACAAGCCTGTGCCATCCATTTACAGCCCCAGTACATTTTGAATGGTGGGAGGAAATCAGAGCACCCGGGGAAAGCCATGCAGACACAGGGAGAACATACAAACTCCTTACAGAGGGTGTGGGATTCTAACCCCAGTCCCGATGGCTGGCGCTGCAACACCATTGTGCTAACCGCTACACTAACTGTGCCACCCAAAGAGAGTTGCCTTACAACCTTGAACTCGATCTTTTGATTAATAAAGGCAGCACACCATACGCTTGCTTAACTACTCTATCAACGTGCACAGCTACTTTGAAGGATCTGCAGATTTGGATCTAAAGAAGGTTTACAAGTTTAAAAACACAAATCTCCAGATTCAAGGATAGTTTCTTTCCAGTTGTTATCAGACTCTTGAAGGAGTCTCTCATTAGTAAAAAGGCGCCCCTGCACTGTTTTCTCAACTCTGCGTTTTTGTTGATATTCTCGCACTGCCTGTTGTACTACGTATGGGTTGACTTACCTGGATATCACTCAAAACAAAGTTTTTTCACCACATTAAGTACATGCAGCAATAAACAATTCATCCCATGGGGATGTGTATTGCTCTTGCTTCACCTATCAGCAGCCTTCTCTGAAGTATAGATGGAGCCTCTGCTTCTCTCTCTCTAAATGTGACATCGAGTCTTTGCCCTTCCCTCCGCCACCTGGAGTTGATGACTTTTTGTGCAATGATTAATGAGTGGTTTAAATTTCTCCACAGGCAAGCGCAACTGGAAAAGGCTATGGAGAAAGAAGGACTGGCCGATGAGGATGTAAGTCTCCTTTCCTGAGTTGCCCCTTGTAATGTGTCTCTTCCTACAACATTTACCAAGCTGCATGCAAGACCAAGGAAGTGTTTTGAGTGGTGCACAAATGAGCAAACTTTTGCATTTCTGCAATACTGTGGCTTTGGGTTGTCAGTAAACAAGCCCTGGCATGTAATGGCGATTTAAAATCTATGGAACACTACAGCACAGAAACAGACTCTTCAGTCCTTCTCTTCTGTGCTGAACTATTATTCCACTGACCTGCACTCAGTCCTTATCCCTCCATACCCCTCCCATCCATGTACTTGTCCAAAGTTTTCTTAAATGTTAAAATTGAGCCTTCATACTCCATCTGGCAGCTCGTTCCACACTCCCATTTTCTGTGTGAAGAAGTTCCTCCTCATGTTCTCCTTAAACTTTTCCCCTTTCACCCTACCCCGTGTCCTCTGGTTTTTACCTTGCCCAACCTCAGTGGAAAGACCCTGTTTGCGTTTACTCCATCCCTACCCCTCATCGTTTTGTATACAAAACTCCTGGTGTGTTCTGCCACAGAAGCAAATGCGAAGAACACAACATGCTCAAAAGGAGACTGAATTCCTCCGCCTGAAGAGGACCAGACTGGGACTGGACGACTTTGAATCTCTAAAAGTTATCGGAAGAGGTGCCTTCGGAGAGGTTGGTCTGAGGCTGCGTGAAGGTAGAGGAGTCCTTTCCCTTATCCCCTCTCCTTTTCAAACCGTCCTCCCAAATTCATTAACATTAATTTTGATAGGACTAGAATATAAAAACAAAATATAATGCTCAGGCTTTGTAAGGTGTAGGCAGGACCACATTTGGAGAGTTGTGAGCAGTTTTCAGCCCCGCATCTTAGGAAAGATGTGCTGATGTTTATGAGAATGATCCCCGATGAGAGGTTTAACATAGGAGGATTGTTTGATAGCTCTGGTGCCGCACTCATGGAAGTTTAGAAGGATAAGGAGAGATTTCATTGAAGTCTATCAAATATTGAAAGGGCTGGATTGAGTGGACTTGGACATGATGTTTCTGGTAGTGAGAGTCTGGGACCAGAGGGCACAGCCTCAGAATAAAGGGACATCTCCTTAAAACAGAGATGCGGGGGAATTTCTTCAGTCAAAGGATGAAGAATCTGTGGGATTCATTGCCACAGACAGCTGTGGAGGCCAAGTCATTGGTTAGATTTAAAGTGGTTCTTGGTTATTAAGAGGGTCAAAGATTATGGAGAGAAGGCAGGAGAATGGCATGGAAAGGAAAAATTACATCAGGCATGATTTGAATGGTGGAACAGACTTGATGGGCTGAATGGCCTGATTTTGTTCCTACATTTTACAGCCCAGCTCTGTATTTCACAACAACATTCTTTGCCTGTGTTCTCACTCTATCATCACTCCTATTTACTCATTGAACAGGTAACCTGATTTTGCAGCTTATTCCCACAGTCACCCCTGTTTTACCCAATCAGACACATTGCACTGCAGAACTACATGGTTCTTTTGCCTGGATTGGGAGGGTTAACTTCAAGGAGAGATTGGCCACATTTGGATTGTTTCTCCTGGAGGGGGAGGGTGAGGCTGAGGAGAAGTATATAAAATTAAAAGAGTTATTGATCAGGTGGACAGAATTCCTTCCCCAGGGTGGAAGAATCACACTGTAGGACATAGATTTAGGGTAAATGGAGGAATTTAAAATTTTCGCGGCTGCCATCAGGAAAGAGGTAAAGGTATCACAAGAAAAATAGAGGTTTACGGGTAATGTCCCCTCTAATGCAGGGGTTCCCAACCTTTTTGTTTCTCTGTACCCCTTGGGCATTTTTATAGGTTTCCGTGTACCCCTAAAAATGAAGGATTAAAAAAAAATGACATTGTGCAATCTGCAGATTACAACACCATGTATTGTATAGTAGTGGTTATTCTCTCAGACCCAATGTACCCCCTGAAAAGTGCAAATGTTCCACTGGGGGTACATGTACCCTAGGTTGGGAACCCCTGCTCTAATGTTTAGTCATCAGTGTGTGATGTTGTGCAAATTTTTTTCCTGTGTCCAAAGTACCTGCGCACTGAATGCTTGTGCAAATGGTTTCAAGATCCTGTTGGCCCAGCCTTTCTCTTATGACTGATAAAACTGTACTAGCATGTTTTAATGTACATGGATAATTGTATTCAAAGTTCTAAGCAAAGAGATTATTTTCAATCCGTTTAGTTATGAATTACTACATTATTTTGTGTAACTAGCCTTTTGGGCCCATATCCATTTCCGTTGTGCGCTGGTTGCAAAACTTGTGTGTGCCTGCACATAGCTTGGAGGGAACAGTGGTTATGAGGGAGGAAGGGCTTAATTTTTTTTGGCAGGAATATATAGGTCAGCACAACATTGAGGGCTGATGGGCCTGTACTATAATGTTCTCTGTTCTTGAAGAATGAGAGTGGATCTCATAGAAATATATAAAATTATGAAAGGCATAGATAAGATAGAGGTAGGTTAGTTGTTCCCATTGGTGGGGGAGACCAAAACTAGGGGACACAGCTTCAAGATTCAGGGGAGTAGATTTAGGATGGAGATGAGGAGGAACTGCTTTTCCCAGACAGTGGTGAATCTGTGGAATTTGCTGCCCACTGAAGCACTGGAGGCGACCTCAGTAAAATAGATTTAAGACAGGGTTGAATGGATTTTTACGTAGTGAGTAATGAAAGGATATGGGGAAAAGGCAGGTCGATGGAGATGAGCCGATCATCAGATCAGCCATGATCCCATTGAATGGCAGAGCAGGTTCAACGGGCTGAATGGCTGATTCCTGCTCCTATTTCTTATGTTCTTGTATACTAATACTCGCTGCCCCTCCACCATCAGACTTCTAAACAACAAACTCAATCAGAGCCTTATTTAAGGACTCATACTTTTCATTTTATTTATTGCTGAATATGTATTTTCTGTATTGCACAAACTGCGCTTTCTTCCTTAGTTTACATCTCTCTTTTTTTTCTTGAGTCCAGTTTTTTGTGCTATCGATAAGTAGAAATTCTGCCTGGCCTGCAGGGAAAAGAATCTCAGGGTTGTATGTGATGTCATGTACGTACGGTGACAATCAATCTGAGCTTTGAGATTTGGGGTATGTATTGTTTTACAGAGAATATAGTAGGTGCCTGGAACCTGCTGTCTAGAGGAGGTGGTGGATGGAGATAGAATAGCAATGTTTAACGGACATTTAGACAAATGTGGACATGTATGGAATGGAGCAATTTACAGCACAGGCAAGAAGATGAGGTTAAAAGTGGCATCATGGTCTGCATGGGCACTGAGGGCCAAATGGCTTGTCCCCTACCCACCTGAAATGTTGCACAGATTCATCCAGACCACCTGAATATTTGTAGCATCATCTGCGGCTTTCACTTTGGACTCTCAATGATGTTAAGCAGCGAACTCCACGCTGGCCAAAGTAAAGCACAAAAGTCTGCAGATACTGTGGGTGAAGTAAAATCCCGGTGCTGGAGAAACTCAGCTGGTCCACAGTGTCCTTTATATAGTAATGGTAAAGATACAGAACCAACGTTTCAGGTTGAGCCTTTCATCAAGGTACGAGCAAAATGTAGGCAGGGACCCGAGGTTTGGGCACTAGTACCTTGATGAAGGGCTCAAGCCTGAACTGTTGGTTCTGTACCTTTACCTCTGCAATATAAAGGACACTGTCTGACCTGCTGAGTTTCTCCAGCATTGTGTTTCCACTCTGCCCAAGACACCAGGAACAAGTCACTTCACATCTTGGGTTGGAATATAAAGCAATGGATATGCAGCGGACTGAGAATAGATGGAAGAACTCAGCGGGTTAGGCAACATCCATGGGTAGAAATGGTCAGTCACCATTTTAGGTTGAAACCCTTGATCGTCTGAGATAGAACAGGTGAAAGTACTCATGTAAAGAAGCTGGATGAAGGGTCCAGGGGTAATAGAACAGAAGGTGTGGCAGGTGGTGAAAATGGTAGAGGAAGAAGCCATTAGGCAGGGAGGTTGGGAATGAAAAGTTAGCGAGAGAAAATTAATCAGTCCAGAATTGATAAAGAGGAGACCGAATCAGATGGGGGCAGGGTTGCCATAAATTAATGTTCACACCGTTAGATTTAAGGCTGTTCAAGGGGAATATGGTCGCTCTTCAAATTTACCTCTCCCTGACCACGGATGAGACTGAAGACGATCATGTCGCTGTAGGAAAGGTTGGAGGATCCAAAACAGTTGGTGACAGGATCGAGTTTAGACCCATACACAGGTGGGTCCAGACATCTGCAGCCTTTTTGTTTCTTGGACAAATGTACAGGATATGCTCAGGGAAATGCTCCACGGCTCCTGTCAAACCTCTGCCACTAAGGTGGCAATTGCGGTAGGCCATGGGGTCACCACCAGCTGCTGGTTCCTCTCTGACCCCCACACCATCCTGACTTGGAAATCTGTGGTTCAGAGTCACTCTGAAATGTTCCGCAATTCCACTGCATTGACTAGATATCCGCAGCAGAGATGAACGGGGTGAAACCGACCTTCAAAAGTGCTGATTTTGGATTTTGTACACCTTTTCTCCAGGTGCGCCTCGTGCAGAAGAAGGACACTGGTCACATTTATGCCATGAAGATCCTTCGTAAGACTGACATGTTGGAAAAAGAGCAGGTGGGGAAGCTGCTAAACGTTAACTTGGTCTCTCTCTGTGTTCTTGGCGCTTTCCTCAAGAAGGATGGCCTCCCACCCTACAAAATGCACAGGGGTTGTAGGTTGATTGGGGTATTTGGGTGGCATGGACTCGGGAGCCGGAAGGACCTGTACGACATTTAAATTTTAAGTTTAAAGGTCTCAGGCCCAAAGCCATTATCTAGATGCTGCATGACCTGCTGAGTTGCTCCAGCACTTTTGTGTCCTGGTTCACGTTCCATGCTGATGTTCACCCCACTACTTTTATCCCTGTATCCTCTGCTATCTATTTCCCTGTGAAATAAATCCCAAAATGCTGCAACGCAGGATATCAGAGGGTAGTCCATATTCGGAATCAACTGCAGAAGATCCATTTCTTGTAATGAGATGGGGCTTGAACTTTTGCCATCTTAGAACTGGAGATACATGTAGAGTCACACAGGAAGGAAACAGGCCCTTCAGCCCAACTTGTCCACGCTGAC
This sequence comes from Narcine bancroftii, assembly GCF_036971445.1. Lineage (NCBI taxonomy): Eukaryota > Metazoa > Chordata > Chondrichthyes > Torpediniformes > Narcinidae > Narcine > Narcine bancroftii. The sequence continues at coordinate 104,752,121 of NC_091479.1, read as the reverse complement.
CAAATGTCCCACCCTCTCTCGTCCCACCTGCCTGCTTTTGGCCGATATCTCTCTCAACCCATTGGTGCAAAAACTGCTTCTTCCCTTCTACCATCAGCTTTCTGAATGCATTATCTTTTTTTGCTCACATTTATTTATTTTTTAAACTAATTTTTGCCCGTGTAAATGCAGCCGCAAAACAACAAATTTCACGACGCGTCATGACAATAAATTCTGATTGTAATTGATTCTAATTCTTTACAGAATCAATAAATTCTGATTGTAATTGATTCTAATTCTTTACAGAATCAATAAATTCTGATTGTAATTGATTCTAATTCTTTACAGAATCAGTAAATTCTGATTGTAATTGATTCTAATTCTTTACAGAATCAATAAATTCTGATTGTAATTGATTCTAATTCTTTACAGAATCAATAAATTCTGATTGTAATTGATTCTAATTCTATACAGTCAATAGATTCTGATTGTAATTGATTCTAATTCTATACAGTGAATAAATTCTGATTGTAATTGATTCTAATTCTATGCAGAATCAGAATTTATTGTCATGAACAAGTCACAAAATTCATTGTTTTGCAATAGCGTCACAGTGTAAGAATCCATACAAACCACCTTACAACAATATATAAAAATGATGCAAGAAAAAGACAAAGTGAGGCAGTGTCTGTGGTTCATTGATCATTCAAGAATCTGATGGCGGAGGGGAAGAAGCTGTCCTTGTGCTGCTGAGTGGTCGTCTTTGGGCTCCTGTACCTTTTTCCCATGGAGGCAGTGTGAAGGGGGTATGACCTGGGTGGTGGGGGTCTTTGAGATTAGAGTTTACTTTTTTAAGACCCCGCCTCGTGCTGATATTCTTGATGGAGTGAAGTCTGGTGCCTGTGATGTCACAGGCTGAGTTAACAACCCTCTGGAGTTTATTCTTGTCCTGAGAGTTGGCGCCTCTGCACCAGGCGGTGATGAAACCAGCCAGAATGCTCTCCACAGTACACCTGTAGAAGTTTCGAGAGTCTTTGGTGACATACCGAATCTCCTCAAATACTTCACAAGGTATTGCTGTTGGAGAGCCTTCGTGATTACATCAACATGGAGGCTCCAGGACAGATCCTCAGAGATGTTGACACCCTGGAATTTGAAGTTCTTGACCCTCTCCACTGCTGACCCTTCGATGAGAACTTCCTCCTGAAGTCCACAATCATCTCCTTGGATTTTTCAACGTTGGGTGCAAGGTTGTTGTTGGCCATGTATCTGTCCAAATGTTGCTCATGCATTGCGATATTTCCTGCCTCAACCACCTGCTCTGATGGCATGTTCCATTAACCTGCTCTCTCTATATTAAAAAAAGTCACCCTTCAGGTTCCACGAGGAAAGCTTCTGGCCTGAAGCAGCGACTGTTCTTTCTTCCCCCAAGGATGGTGCTTGAACTTTTACATTACTCTAAAACAGTGCTTTTGAGCCATCCAATAAGTCCCCCGTTGTGTGGTGACCTTGTGCTGCGTTATCAATGCAGGTGGCTCATATTCGGGCGGAGAGGGACATTCTGGTCGAGGTAGATGGCGCTTGGGTGGTCAGAATGTTCTACAGCTTCCAGGACAAGAGGAACCTGTATCTAATCATGGAGTTCCTGCCGGGAGGTGAGTGAACATCTCCTCAATCTGTGTCCCTCTGAGGGCCCAGGTGGAACCACTTCTCTTGCAGTCGGGTTACACCCGGGACCCAGAAGGGGCAGGTTCAGTACTGTTGGGGTGAGGGTGATTTTGGAGGGAAGAGGATAGGACGAAAGGATCCACTGAAGGTTCAACAATAGGATTCACTTCATCAGCCCCTTTATTAGATCATCAGCAGATGGAATTTGGGGGGGGTCTCACACTGGGGGAGGGGCTCACACTGGGGGAGGGGCTCACACTGGGGGAGGGGCTCACACTGGGGGAGGGGCTCACACTGGGGGAGGGGCTCACACGGGGGGAGGGGCTCACACGGGGGGAGGGGCTCACACGGGGGGAGGGGCTCACACGGGGGGAGGGGCTCACACGGGGGGAGGGGCTCACACGGGGGAGGGGCTCACACGGGGGGAGGGGCTCACACGGGGAGGAGGGGCTCACACGGGGGGAGGGGCTCACACGGGGGAGGGGCTCACACGGGGGGAGGGGCTCACACGGGGGGAGGGGCTCACACGGGGGGAGGGGCTCACACGGGGGGAGGGGCTCACACGGGGGGAGGGGCTCACACGGGGGGAGGGGCTCACACGGGGGAGGGGCTCACACGGGGGGAGGGGCTCACACGGGGGGAGGGGCTCACACGGGGGGAGGGGCTCACACGGGGGGAGGGGCTCACACGGGGGGAGGGGCTCACACGGGGGGAGGGGCTCACACGGGGGGAGGGGCTCACACGGGGGGAGGGGCTCACACGGGGGGAGGGGCTCACACGGGGGGAGGGGCTCACACGGGGGGAGGGGCTCACACGGGGGGAGGGGCTCACACGGGGGAGGGGCTCACACGGGGGGAGGGGCTCACACGGGGGGAGGGGCTCACACTGGGGAGGGGCTCACACTGGGGGGGGGGTCTGGGGACGGGCCGTCCCATTGAGTAAACCAAGGCCCTCTTTCCCCAGGATGGAGGTGGATAATCTCATTGGAGGATTCAAGGAGCAAACAGGATCTCCATGGCATTAAGGATCCACATTGATCCATTAGATCATTAACATCTGAGGAAGCATTCCCTCTGACCCTGTTCCCTGACCCCTCCACCGGCGCACTCTGTACCCTGAACCCCCCCCACCCACAGCATGCACTTTGCCCCCGAACCCCCCCGCAGCATGCACTTTGCCCCTTGACCTGCTGTGTCCCCTGACCCTACTCCTGTGGGAGGTAGGGAGGGCAGAGGGTTCTCATTGTATCAGAGAGTTCCTCTCTAATCACAGTTGTCTGCTGTCTGGACGTGGTCAGATTTCTGGGCTGGAAAATAGGATCTGTCTTGACGAAAGGTTCCAGTCTAAAATGTTAAACATTCCCTTTCCCCCATAGATGCTACTTGATCTATTTAATACCTCTAGCAATGGTTTGACCAGATTCTAGTGTCTGTAGTTTCCCACGTGTCTCCAGTGGGGTGACTGATGTTTGGCTGCGATCTCTCTGAAGGGGGCATCGGTGTGTGGTCCACACACAAGAGGGTTTTACTGCTCAGAAACCACCAGTCTTGGCCATAGGATACAGATCAAACAAGACCACCACGCAGTCACTAAATCTGACAGTATAAACATTTCGGGAGTAGTTCATTGGAACTGGCCACGAGAATCCCACTGCCATGAGCAGGTCAGAATGTGGGTCTCACATCCAGATACCCCAGCAACTTCACCAGTTCTCGGGTAGCTGGACATCCCACCTCACCCCCTCTAACCTGTCCCATTGATTTCCCTGCCCCCCTACCCTCTGGTAACTTGTTTCCCACCCCCACCCCCACCCCCACCCCCACCCCCACCCCCACCCCCACCCCCACCCCCCCCCACCCCCACCCCCACCCCCACCCCCACCCCCACCCCCAAATTGGGTTCTCTCCCCACCCCCCCCCCCACCCCCACCCCCAAATTGGGTTCTCTCCCCACCCCCCCCCCCCACCCCCACCCCCACCCCCAAATTGGGTTCTCTCCCCACCCCCCCCCCCCACCCCCACCCCCACCCCCAAATTGGGTTCTCTCCCCACCCCCCCACCCCCCCCACCCCCCCACCCCCCCACCCCCCCACCCAAGCAACCACACCCCCTGTCGATTCCCCTCCCAGTTGCATGCCACTCTATCCTTTTTCACTGTGGGAGCACATCAACCAAGACTGGAGTGCGTGAAAGTGGCAGCTTTCCCCCATGTTCTGAGAGCTAACAAATTGGCCCAGATCCTGTGGACGGCTGAACGAAATAACTGAGGTGGCCTCCTTCCTGCAGGCGACATGATGACCTTGTTGATGAAGAAGGACACCCTGTCGGAGGAGGAGACGCAGTTTTACATTGCAGAGACGGTGTTGGCTATTGACTGCATCCACCAGCTGGGCTTCATTCACAGAGATGTTAAACCTGACAACCTCCTGTTGGACAACAGGGTGAGTCACTCCCTCTTCAGTTTACATTCAACCACTTAGATTCAAGATTCTTTTGTTGTCATGTAATAAAACAGAAAATGTAAATATTACACAAAATGTCCTTTATTTTACCATAAGGCAGACAAAGATTCACCGACGGCAGAAATTGCCTAATACTCCATACAGTCATTTCCCCACCCCCCCACACCCAGAGTCACTGAGTGTCCGTGGATTTGCCTCCACCACCCCTGCACCCTGTGCAAGCCCTCAGCAGCCCGAGCTCCAGATCCAAACCTACGACGCAATCAGGAAGCCCTCTGCCTCCTCGGCACCTTCTCACATCCCAGTCCTGATACCTGGTACCAGCCAGGTATCAGCCAGTCTCCAGCAGTCCCTTGACCACAGTTGCCCACAGCCTGCATGGGTTCCTCATCTCGGGTCATGAACAGCCCTCCACCTTTGTGTTATTTAGCTGCATGGTCCCCTCACTGGTCCACCACAGTGGTCACCATCTGTAGGATCGTCTCCTCTGCAATAGCAGGTTGATGGGCTGAATGTCCCCAATCTGTGGTTGAAGACCAACTCTCCCCCCAAAGTGTTGTGTTGCTATAACCCAGCAGAGGAACAATCTGGTCCTCTGTTCCTTTGCCAGCAGGCCTCTCACCCTCCTGACTTGGGTTTTGATCTGTACCTACTCCAGTTCAGCCTGCCCAGAGCTTTCCTTTGGTGCCAGGAGAGAGCAGACCATCTGAAAGGAGCACTCCTGCCTATACCCTCTGGAACATTGTTCGCTCTGACTGCTCCAGGCTTGAACCATGTGGGTTTGGCCAAAGAGGCCTGCCTCTCACAGCCGAGAGCACTGTGCCTCTGTCAGGCTGGTATGTCAATCATAGGATTTACAGGGAGGCACAGATGAAATCTATGTTCCTACTCTTTGCCCAGGGAGGAGATTCCAGAACTAGAGGGCATTGGTTGAAGAAGAGGGGTGTGAGAATGAAGAGGAACATGAGTAGAAACTTCACTCGGAGGGTGGTTCGTATCTGGAATGAGTTGCCAGAAGGAACTAGAGAAGCAGGCACAATTACAATGTTCAGAAGACATTTGAACAATGTATGGATAGAAAGAGTTTCGAAGGATGTGGTCCTAAAGCATACAGGACGAGCCCAAAATGTCAACTTGGTCAGCATGGACAAGTTGGACCAAAGGGCCTGTTTTCTTTTGTGAGACTCCAAAACTGACTTTTGCATGCAGTATGATCTCTGCTGCTAGGTCATGTGAGCTCCCCCTTGCCCATCCTTTCTCTCTATCCCTCCCTCTCCCCATCCTATCTCCCACCTTTCCCCTTTTACCCCTTCTGCCCCCTCCCTCTTTCCCCCCCAACTCCCTGCCCCTCTCCTCCTCCCAGTCTGGAAACTTCCTGCCCTACCTGTCCTGGTTGACATTTCAGGTTGAAATGGCAAACCATCAGCATTCTTTCCCACGGACGCTGCTCGATTGGTCAAATTCCTCCAGCAGGGTGTGTTTGGCTCCATATTGCAGCGTCTGCATCTCTTCATGGGTCCTCAGTGAATGCTTTTGGAAACGATTCTCTCGTTCTTCTACAGGGTCACGTGAAGCTCTCTGACTTTGGACTCTGTACAGGACTGAAGAAGGCTCATAGGACCGAGTTCTACCGCAATCTCACTCACAACCCTCCCAATAACTTCAGTAAGTTAATTCTCGGGGCTGCCATGACTTCCTTCCTGGCCACAGCTGACATCACATGCCATTACTGCGCACTAATCAGTAATGAACCTCTTCCTCTCCAGCCTTCCAGGACATGAATTCAAAACGGAAAGCAGAAACGTGGAAGAAAAACCGACGTCAACTGGTGAGATTTCCTTCTTACCTCTGTGCAGAGGGTGTGGGTTCAAGGTCAGAGGGCTGAAGTCTACAGGGAACGTGAGGGGCAGCCTTTCCCACACATCTGAAAGGAGCACCCTTGCCAATACCCTCTGGAACATTGTTCACTCTGACTGTGGGAAAGAGGTTGAGGGGGAAACAATCACGTTTTCAATGCCACTTGAGAAGGTTAGTGGGACGGAAGGTTTAGAGGGATGTTGAACACAGTCTAATGGAATTAGCTCAGGTAGGTAACAGTCAGCACAGTCCTGTTGAGCTGAAGGGCCTATTTCTGTGGTGTATGATTATTATTTGGCCTTCCTTAGACAGCAGTGTGGATATTGGGCTATCTCCTGTTTGGAACACTGTGGACCAATGTCAGGGGGGCAGTAATCCCAATGCTCTGACATCGGGGGGGGGGGGGGGCACAGTAATCCTCCCAGCTCCACCCTGTTGCCCTGTGTCCAACACCAGGCAGGTACGCGAGTGCTGTACTGTGGGAGTGCTGCAGGAGTTGTGGGTTGCCTGAAATATTGAACCATGGCTCCCACAGATGGATATCGAAGATTCCCTGGCACTCTGCAACAGCAGGGGCATTCCCTTCCCAAGTCCTGACCTATGCATCATTTGTGGAAGCTTGCAGTACACAAAGGGGATAGGCAGTGATAACTTCAATGGCTGCAAGGCATCTCAAGGCCTCCTGAATCAGAATTTAATTCTCATGAACATATCATAAAATTTGTTGTTTGTGGCAGCATCACAGGGCAAACATTTATATAGAGCACCTTACAAAACCTGAGACTTCAAGGTCATCCACACAAGCGCTATAAAGACACTGTGAAGGAAACCCTATGCTACTCTGACGTCCAGCCAAGAGAGCTAGAAGCTGCGACTACTGACAGATCCCGTTGGAGAGCCCTGTGCTATGAAGCTTCCACCAGTTTTGAAGATGGGCGCTGCCAAAAACTGATGGAAACCTGTGAACTGCGTCGCAAAGCAGCAGCCACAGCGATTCCAACATCGGACTTCCAGTGCCCTCATTGCACTAGACTCTGCGCTTCCAGACTGGGACTGCAAAGTCTCCTTCATGTCCACAGATGAACTGCACAGTGATGTGTCTTCTTCGAATCGAAGGACGACCAATAGAAAACAAAATAAATAAAAATAGTGCAAGAAAAAGTCAGTCCAACAATGGAGGGAAAGATTAAAAAGTGTATGTTTGATGGAAAGCAGAACAGCTAAACTCCAACTAAGGACTGATGTTTTCAACATCGTGGTCACCAGTAATACTAGTTACCGATTAAGGATATAACTTCTGAAATCTCGGTGGGAAGGAGTTCGACCAGTAATTGGAGGAATGTAAACAGATAAGATTGTGATTGTATCCAAGTGCATAATTTGATGCTGACACAGTGATTAAATCCAATACAATTTACTCTGGCCCCTCTCCTCTTTAAGCTCAAAGGTGTCACCATGGGCATATGGTTAAATATATATGTGGGTGACTGCATATTGGTTAGAATGAGGTTAATTGGGGGCCCAACTGCATATGGAAATAAAAGTTCAACAAATAAGAAAATGTCAAAGTGAGGCATTCTCTGGGGTTCACTCATCATTCGGGAATCTGATGACGGAGGGGAAGAAGCTGTCCTTGTGCCACTGAATATTCTCCGTCAGGCTCCTGTACCACCTCCCTGATGGTAGCAGTGAGGAGAGGGCCTGGGCTGGGTGGTGAGGGTCCTTGAGGATAGAGGCTGCTTTCTTGAGACACCGCCTCTTGTAGACCAAGACGTGAAAGTCGGCTGGGGAAACGGACAGTGTTCATTCTCAGCCGTGTTATGGAAGTATTTGTCCCCACATTATCCTGTTGTTTCTCTTGCGAAACACAAGAACCACAGATGCTGGAACTTTGAGGAGTTGGTGAGAAGTGGGAGGGACTCAGCAGGTCAGGCCGGTTACCATTTCGGGTGGTATCTTTCATGGTGCTGAACCGGATAGGGTAGATAGCGCCAAGTTCTTCCAAATAAATATCTCCGATGACCTGACGTAGGATAAGTGGTTAGTGCAACGCTGTTACAGCGCTGTCTGTAAGGAGTTTGTAGGTTCTCCCTGTGAATCCGTGGGTTTCCTCCCACACTTCATGATGTACGGGATTTTCAGGTTAATGGGTGTAATTGGGTGGTACTGGCTCATTGGCTGGGAGGTTCTGTGATTGCACTGTATGGCTGAAAAAAAATTAGTTTAAAAACAATGGTTAAGAAAGCACCAGCGCCTGGAAAGAAGTTGGTCATGTTTGCCCTGTCCCTCAACAACTTCTACTGGGGCACCATCAAGAGCAGACCCATGGGACAGGAGCTGCTCTGCTCGAGGTCAGAAGGTGGTGAATGCAGTTTCGTTCCGCACAACGGACCCCATCGACATCTCCCGCTGCCTGGGAATGGCAGCCAACACACTGAAGGATCCATTCCACTCAGGGAGAAGGCTCATGAGTGTAAAATCACGCACAAACAGGCTTAAAGTCTGTGTCTTCTCCACAGCTGTCAGGCTCTTGAATCAACCCCATAGCAGTGCTCTCACTCTGCCCTTGCTTGGTGCTAATTGACCTTCCTTTTCATTGTGATCCTACACTCTGTAAATTGTGCAGGCATGAATGTTCGAGATAACCTATGTTCTCACTATTTTGTGACAAATAAGCATGATAACAATGTAAATTTAAAGTGTTCCACCCTGAAATGGTGACTGACTATTTGGACCTCCCTCTCCCCTCCGCCACTGCCTCCCTTCCTCTGGGGAAGACTATGTCTCGTCCTGTTTGGCTTCTGCCAGATGATGCTTTTGCTTCCACATTTCAGGCATATTCCACCGTTGGCACCCCGGACTACATCGCTCCAGAGGTGTTCATGCAGAATGGATACAACAAGCTCTGCGATTGGTGGTCCTTGGGGGTCATCATGTACGAAATGCTGATAGGTATGTCCATAGCCAGTACACTTAAGAGTTTGCCGTGAGCCAATAGAAAGGGCCGATCAGCTGGCAGAGGCGAAGTACAAATCATCTCTGGATGTATTGGCCACCTGGATCTGTCATTGTTCACCCTGTCCCAGGTTTGAATGTGATACTGTCTGTAACCAGAACTGTACACACATGGAGAATATCCTGTCCGATGCATCACCGTGTGGTACTGGAAATGCTCTCCCCAATACTGCAAGAAGCTACAGAGTTGTGAATGCAGCTCAGGGCATCACATCCCCCTGCCCTCTGTCACACCACACTCACCTTCTGCTGCACCCCCCCCCACCCCCCCCTCCCCCCACTCCCCTCCATCTGTGATCTGAGTGGGTTTCCTTCAGGGGCTCTGGTTTCCATTCATGTTGCAAGGACATTTAGTGAGTTAATTGGTCACATGGGTGTATTTGGGCAGCCCGGGGTCGTGGCCGGAAGGGACTGATAACATCCTGTATCTCTAAATTCTTTTAAGTAAGTTTTTAAAAATTAAAATTCATGGATGATGTTGCTGCCATGGCATTGGATCAGGTGGTGTAGGACTAGAGAGCAGAGATTTGAAATCCAGCCATGGATTACATGGTTCCCATTGGGGCCAAGGTGAGTGCCCCACTGCACCTTGCCCACTTCTCCATTGTGGAGGGTTCTCTCACCTTGAAGGTCTTGTTGGCATCACTTGGAGCTTCACACAATTGAACAGCTTAATAATCCTGCCACACTGATTTCAGATTTCTTGTCAAGAGTATGTACATGATATCACATGTAACCCTGAGATTTTTTTTCTTGCAGGAGAGGCAGAATTACTACTTACTGGTAGCGCAACAAAAACTATACACAATGTATACATGTAAACAAACTGTGCAATAGAGAGAAAAAATCCATAAAGTGCACAAGTAGGAGTCTTTAAATGAGTCCCTGACTGAGTTTGTCATTGAGGAGTCTGATGGTGGAGGGGGAGCAGCTGTTCCTGAACCTGGTGGGACGAGTTTTGTGGCACCGATACCTCTTTCCTGATGGCAGCAGTGAGAACAGAGCGTGTGCTGGGTGGAGTGGATCCTTGATGATTGCTGCTGCTCTCCGACGGCAGCGTTTCCTACAGATGTTCTCAGTAGTGGGGAGGGTTTTGCCTGTGATGTCCTGGGCTGTGTCCACTATCTTTTACAGGGGTTCACACTCAGGGGTATTGGCGTCCCCGTATCAGATCATGATCCAGTTGGTCAGTATAGCCTTTGATGCTATGGCTAATCAATAATCCATCAATCTCTGCCTTAAATACCCCCAATGACCCAGCCTCCACAACTGCCTGTGGCAACAAATTCCACAGATACACAACCCTCTGGCTGAAGAAATTCCTCCGCGTCTGTGTTCTAAGCTGACACCCTTCAATCCTGAAGCTAAGCCCTCTTGACCTGGACTTTCCCACCTTGGTTGAAGCTGGGTCATTGACTGGTATCTGGACAAGCCCTCGAATTAGTTATGGTGCAAGGCAACAGGTGAATCAGGTGGGGGAGAGGGAGTTCACTCTGGGCAGTATGGGGCTGAATGAATTGAATTGTGTGTTGTCACATGAATCTCAATTCAATGAAAAGTGTCAGGGAAGTCAGCCTGGGGGCTCGTGCTGAAGAGAAAGATGCAGGTAATTAGAGCAAGGCATCTATCTTCCCTAAAGGGAGGCCCATTCAAAGGTCTGATGATAGCAGGGAGGAAATGGTCCTTGAAGTTGGATGTGTGTGTTTTTAACTTTCTTCTGTCTAACGGAAGGAGGAGGAGGGGGTAGGATGGGCCCTTTAGTGAGTTGTCTGCTTTCCTGAGACTGGGAGATGCCAGAGGGAAGGGCCAACGGAGGGCAGGGGGTGTGGCAGAAAGGAGTGTGGTGTGATGGAGAGGAGGGGGATCTGGTACACTGAGCTGCATTCACAACTCCGTAGTTTCTTGCAGAATCGGGGAGAGCAGTTCCTGTACCATGTGGTGATGCATCGGACAGGATATTCTCCATGGTTTGTACAGTTATGATTGTAGGTTCCAGTTGAAATGATTATTGAGAGCCCCAAGTTTGCTGCCTTTTAGCCGGACTGACCTCCATTTACCTGTGAAGTCCTGAGGATGTGATGCTGACTGTTGCCAATTTTTCAGGGTATCCTCCCTTCTGCTCTGAGACCCCTCAAGAAACCTATCGAAAAGTAATGAACTGGAAGGAAACTCTGACCTTCCCCCCAGAGGTTCCAATCTCCGACAGATCAAGGGATCTGATCCTGAGGTACGGTGGTCTCACCTGGTGGCTGAATACATAGCCAAGTGTTGGTTGTGTGGGTGGTAAAGGGAGATGCTCTCACCAGAGTTGTCTCGGAATGTTGACTCCATGATGTTCTCTGTTGCTCGCCCTCAGGTTTTGTTGTGGAGCTGGTGAGAGAATCGGAGCTGGTGGAGTGGAGGAGATTAAAAACCACCCTTTTTTCGAAGGAATCGACTGGGAACACACCAGGTAAGCTCAGCGGTGGGAGAACACGGCAAGGAAAGGAAGGAGGTGTGCTCCACTTTGGTGTTGGGCAGAATCACAGAACTGTGATGTGGTCTGGGGAAGAAATGCTCTTTTACCTCAGGGAAATGATTCTGACTGTCCACCTTAATAACATTCATGATTTTATACTCCTCTATCAGGTCTCCCATCAGCCTCCCATGCTCCAGGGAAACTTCCCATGTTTGTCTAACCTCTCCCCATAGCTTATAACCTTTAAACTAGGCAACACCCTAGGCAAATCCCACCTGTACCCTTTGCAAAGCCTCCACATCCTTCCTGTAATGGGGCGACCAGAACTGCACACAGTACTCTCAGTGCAGCCCAACCAAAGTTTTGTATCTCTGCAACATGACCTCCTGGCTTTTATACTCAATGCCCCACCTAATGAAGCCAAGCGTACCCAACCCCTTGACCACCTCATCCACTTGTGAGGCCACTTTCAATGAGCTGTTTTTCTGGACCATCAAATCCCTCAGCTCATCCATGCTTTTAGGAATCCTGCCATTAACTGTGTATTTTTCCATTCCCCTTACACTTGCCTGAATTGTTGCTGGGATTTTAAGAGGTTTCTTTCCATCCATCTGAGACTGACCGAGATAAGTCTGGGACTTGGGGACTTGTAGTTCGGCATTCAACACAATCGTGCCTCGGTACCTGCTAAGAAAGTTGAGCCTGCTGGGTCTAAACACCTTCCTGTGCAATTGGATCCTTCACTTCCTGTCGGGGAGACCTTAGGCCATCCAGATAGTCACTAATGGACGGTGCAGAGCCAACAAGTTGCATCTGAACGTTAATAAAACAAAAGAGATGGTTGTCGACTTCAAGAGGGCCTGGGGGGAACCACACTCAGTTGACCATGACGGCTCCACCGTTGAAGTCGTCAAAAGTATCCAGTTCCTTGGAGTGCACTTGGCAGAAAATCTCACCTGGTCCCTTAACCCCAGCTCCATAGCCAAGAAAACCCAGCTGCGCCTCTACTTCCTGCAAAGGCTGAGGAAAGTCAATCTCCCACCCTCCATCCTCATTACATTCTACAGAGGATGTATTGAGAGCATCCTGTGCAACTGCATCACTGCTTGGTTTGGAAGCTGTACCTTCCCGGACCGCAAGACCCTGCAGAGGATAGTGAAGCCAGTGGTAAATATAATTGGAGAACCCCTTCCTACCATGACTGACATCGACAACTTGATGCAGGTGAAAGGCAATAAACATTGTGAAGGACTCCACACACCCCTCATGTAAACTGTTCTCCCTTATGCATTCAGTAGGACATACCGTAGCACTTGGACCCTTGCGTCCAGATTGGGCAACAGCTTTTTTCCCCCCCAAGTCATCAGGCTTCTGAATTTCCAGAACATATGTGGATAATGTACCGTGGACTTTTATGGCTTAATATTTTAAAGTGTTTAACTATTCTAACGTATTTATGTAAATATGCTCCGTAGTCCTGGAGAAACACTATCTTGTCTTTACTGTACGAGCATGGTATGAACAACAAATAAAAGGGACGACTTGAGAATCTGAAGGTCAGAGAGATTGGGTATCAGAGAAGGCAGGAACTTGGAAATCTTCTGTAGATGGGAATAGATCTGAGATCAAACAGCATCGATTCTCAAGTCAACAGGATGTAATCATAGAATGCCTCAACACAGAAATCAGGCCATTTGGTCCCTCTAGTCCATGTTGACCAACTTGCTAGTCCCACTGACCTGCTCCCATTCCATGACTCTCCAGGCCTCTCTCATCCATGCATTTATCCAATTTATTCTTAAAACACAAGATCAAGCCCGTATTCACCACATTGGATAGCAGCTCGTTCCACTCTCCCACCACTCTCTGAACTTCCCCCTAATGTTCCCCCTAAACCTTTCCCCTTTCAGCTTAAAAATAACTCTCATTTATCTCTCCAATCTAAGTGGAAAGAGCCTACTCATATCCACTCTGTCTATACCTCTCATAATTTTGCAAACCTCTATCATATCTCCCCTCATTCTTCGCTCCAAGGAATAAAGTCTTAACCTGCTTAATTTTTCCCTGTAATGCAACTCCTGAAGACCTGGCAACATCCTAGTAAATCTCTGCACTCTTTCAAACTTATCGATATCCTTCCTGTAGTTAAGCGACCAGAACTGCACACAAAATTCTAAATTTGGCTTCCTCAAAGTCTTATAACACCCCAACTCCTAAATATTTTGATTTATAAAGGCTAAGATGCAAAAAGCTTTCTTTACAACCTTGTCTACGTGCGACGCCACCTTCAGGGAACAATGTATCTGTATTCCCAGATCTCTCTGCTTCTCCACACTCCTCAGTGCCCCCTCATTTACTGTGCATGTCCGACCTTGTATGCCCTTCCAAAGTGCATCACCTCACTTATCTGCATTAATCTCCATCTGCCATTTTTTTGGCCCATTCTCCCAGTTGATCTAAATTATCTCATTGCTCGAGCAGGCTCGATGGGCCAAATGGCCTACTCCTGCTCCTATTTCTTTATGTTCTTATTGCACTCAATCCTTGCAAGGCTTGTAAAAGCAGCAGTGAAAGTATAGACACTTCCACAGTGGGGCTATAGGGGCTGAGTGTACTGAACCTTGACTGACATCCTCCCTCCCCCACACTGGCGTGGGAAGAGCTTCACCTACAGGACTGCATGCATCCTGAGGGCAACTCTCCACCACCTTCTCTGGGGCAGCTAGGGACCGATGCTGACTTCACCTGTGACCGTGCATTCCATAACAGGCTGTGCCAGATCTGCAGGGCTGCCTCCTGCCATCTAATTCACTTCCACTGTAGTTTCCGTAAAGGGTCCACACACCCAAAATAGTGATTGACCCTTCCTCTCCAAGGGACCTGACTCACCTCCAACTTCACATTGTTCACTGCGTTGCCCTCTTTGGTTAAGAACATAAGAAATAGGAGCAGTAGGAGGCCATCCGGCCCGTCGAGCCTGCTCTGCCATTCAGTGAGATCATGGCTGATCTAGTGATGGGCTCATCTCCACTGACCTGCCTTTTCCCCATATCCCTTAATTCCCCCACTGTGTAAAAATCTATCCAACCTTGTCTTAAGTATATTTACTGAGGTCGCCTCCACTGCTTCAATGAGCAGCGAATTCCACAGATTCACCCCCTTCTAGGAAAAGCAGTTCCTCTCATCTCTGTCCTCAGTCTACTCCCCTGGATCTTGAGACTATATCCCCTAGTCTGGTCTCCTCTAACAATGGGAACGATTGGTCCAGATGATCAACTGGACCTCTATCTTAACTATGCCATTGATAATTTTCTGTAAGATCCCCTGTCATTCGTATAAAATCTAGTGAGTACAGCGCCAGACAACTTGATCTCTCCTTCATCTCCAGGATCAACCTGGTGAACCTCCTCTGCACCCCCTCCAAAGCCAGTACATCCTTCCTCAAGTAAGGAGACCAGAACTGCACACAGTTCTCCGGATGCAGGACCTCGTACAGCTGCAGCAGAACCTCCCTGCTCTTAAATTCAATCCCTCCAACAATGAAGGCCAGCATTCAATTTGCATTATTGATCACCTGCAAACAAACCTTTTGCGATTCATGCACAAGCACTCCCAAGCCCTTCTACTTGGCAGCATGCTGCAACCACTTTTCGTTTTTCCTTCCAAAGGGGAGAATCTCACATTTACCAACATTGTGCTCCATCTGGTTATTACCTCATCACCTTTGAAGTAGCAGAAAGTAAGGGGTCTCCCTGCTCAATGTGAGAGTTTGGTCTCTCCATAGATTCTCTGTAACCCAAGACCTCTGTTCTCCAATTCTGCAGGTCTGGATTCTCACCACTCCATTAGTGGCTGTGCCTTCAACTCCCTGGGACCAGAAGCCTGGAGATACCCCTTCCAAAATTTCCCACTTTCTCAATTTCCTGAAACCTACTTTTTGCAACCCGACTAATGTTCCTGAGAAGTGTCTGGGAACATTTTACTCCATCATAGAGATCACGCACCTGATGTTGGCAATTTCATTCGGGAGGGTAAAGGATCCCAACCCATCATGTTGATACACCATTTCTACCCACGGATACTGTCTGACCTGCTGAGTCTCTCCAGCTTTTCTTTGCTCATTGATCCCTGCATCTGCAGCTGAGAGAGGATGTTTGGAGGGAAAGTTAACCTTTGTGTATTTCTGTTTGACAGAGAGCGCCCGGCACCAATTCCAATTGAAATAAGGAGCATCGACGACACTTCCAATTTTGATGAGTTTCCTGATTCTGATATCTTGCAGCCAGGTACAAAAGATTTGGTCAAGTTCCAAGTGAAACAGGAAAGATACCGTGGTTGAAGTTTAAAAAAAATAAAACAACAGCCGGCCCTTTCTACAAGCAATTTAAAACCTGTATGAGGCTGTTAGTGTAACAAGGAGGCAGTAGGACCCTGTGGAGGAGTGCTGTGCCTTGCTCTCCACTTTCCTTGGTCCTCACCAGGAGCCATACTTGTGGTGTGAAATATCCATTGGTTCACTGCTGCAAAGACAAGGAGCAGCATTCTTTCCTGATGTCCAATGAGGTAGCATGGGGGAAGAGGGCTGAATGGCCTTCACATGCTCTCAGCTTGTGTTGGTCATGTGACCAGTGTTCTGAAGCCACGAGGCACTGTTGCAGCTCTGGTTAGATTTGGAATATTGTGATCAGTCTGGACACCATATTTCAGGATGTGGAAGTGTTAGAGAGGGGGCAGAGGAGATTTGCCAGGATGTTGTCTGGATTGGAGAATGTCTGAACGAGCTCTTTGGAGCGATGAATGGACTTAGATAGAGTAGACAACCTTCCCCTTTTTCCCAGGGTGGGAATGGCAATTCCACAGGTGTTTAAAGTGAGTGGAGATGAGTTCGGGCAGAATATCACAGTAAGTTTTTTTTTACTCTGACACAGGTGGGGGCCTGGAATGCATTGCCGGAGTGTGCTGGTGGGGGCCTGGAATGCATTCCCGGAGTGTGCTGGTGGGGGCCTGGAATGCATTGCCGGAGTGTGCTGGTGGGGACCTGGAATGCATTGCCGGAGTGTGCTGGTGGGGGCCTGTAATGCATTGCCAGAGTGTGCTGGTGGGGGTCTGGAATGCATAGCTGGGGTTGCTGGTGGGGGCCTGGAATGCATTGCCGGAGTGTGCTGGTGGGGGCCTGGAATGCATAGCTGGAGGTGCTGGTGGGGGCCTGGAATACATTGCCAGGGGTGCTGATGGAAGCTGATACATTAGGGCCAAAGGCTCTTGGACAGGCACGTGAGTGCAAGAACAATTGAGAGTTATGGGTGTGAGGGAAGGAAAGGATAGATTGTTGTGGAGTAGTTTACATAGGCCAGTACGACATTATGGGCTGAAGGCCTGTACTATGGTGGAATGTTCTATGATCAAACCAATTCCTCATTGCATTTCATTCCAGTGCCAAACGAGGCAGAATCTGATTATAACTCGAAGGATTGGGTCTTCATCAACTACACGTACAAGAGATTTGAAGGTTTGGCTGCTCGGGGAACCATCCCATCCTACATGAAGTCGGAGAAGCTTTGAAAATGGTGATGTGCCAGGGATCTACAGTGACTTGTTGCTTGCCCTCCTGGAGAGATCCCCATCCCAGGTGTCCTCTGGATAAGGAGCTTCTGCCTCCACAGCATAACTTTACTTGGGTTCACTGGGCCAATGCCAAGCGTTCCTCCTGTTATGGTCTTTGTGGTGGGGTGGGGGGGAAGAGCCAGAACAGACTTGCCTTCAACTCTGTAAAACGTAACTGGGGTTCCACTGGTAAAATGATCTGATTCAGCCTCACTGTATAAAGGAACGAGACAGGATGAGCTGCCTCTGAGCTGAGAGGTGAAAGGGAAGAGGAAGGTGGCAAGTGCCCATTCATGGTCGTGAGATGATCGGCCTTCTGGAAGCCTGCACATTATGACACTGCATGCTGAGATAGTGTTGGTCTCACAGGTGAATCACATACTCTGGACTCCCACTCTACTAGCTCAAGGGTAACACAGCCTGACTCCAGTGCAGTGGCAAAGGTATCATTGAATCAAGGCCTCCCCATTGTTTCCATGTGAGTATTTAAAGACTCCGAGGCCCCTGTGTGCTGGGCACAACTGAGGTCACAATTAAGCAGAGGATCTGGTCAGTAACCACGTTGCTGCTTTGGGGGTATTTCTGTGTGTAAATTGGTATCCGTGTGTTTTTGTTTACCCCTGAACCTTCCAGTTGTAGCTGCATTACAGTTCTCTCATGTAGTTGGGGTCTACACAACAGCCAGATTTGGTGGTGCAGAAACGAGCTTTCAGTATTCACCAGCCCTCCCTTCCCAATGCCATGCACCGGTTACTTTAGCTCTTGAGTGACCTCCTGTTTTGTTTTATGTAATCTCACTTGGTGTAGGTGGTGGGTCCAAGTCCCACACCAGAGAAAAGCAGGAAGATTTTTATAATGCCAGGAGTAAAACACGAAAGTCGGTAGATACTATGGTTGAAATAAAAACACAAAGCTGGAGAAACTCTGCAGGTCAATCAGCAAAGATAAAGACACATAACCAACATTTGGGGCTTGACCCCTTCATCAAGATTTGTTCATCTGCCAGAGCTAACAGAAAACTCCATGGCATTGAAGAATTGGGGGGGGGGGGGTGGGTGGGTGGGATACATCAGAGAAGCATTTTGAATGTTTCAAGGCCTGGACAGAGTAGATGTGGCAAAATTGTTTCCCATGGTCGGGGAGTCCAGGACAAGAGGCCACAACTTAAGGATTGAAGGGCACCTGTTTAAAACAGAGATGTGGAGAAATTTCTTTAGCCAGAGAGTGGCAAAACTTTGGAATTTGCTACCACAGGCAGTCATTGGTATAATTTAAGGCAGAGATTGACAGGTATCTGAATAGTCAAGGTATCAAAGGTTATGGGGAGAAGGCAGGTGAGTGGGAGAATGGATCAGCTCATGATGGAATGATGGGGCAGTCTCAATGGGTCGAAAGGCATACTTCTGCTCCAATATATTCTGGTCTAATGGGTCATAAGTGAGAAAGAGACACTGCTGCATTTTGATACCTTGTGATTCAGGGCAGGGTTGTCAGTCCTCTCGGACTCTGGCAAAAGGCGTGGAGAAACAGGTGCTGTTCTTCAATATCATAAAGTATGGCCATTTCCAGGAGATGATGAAACAGCCAGAAATATTGGAGTCGATTGCAACTGGACAGGGCAAGGCGGAGCATGAGAGGACGAACAGGTTGGGTGGCCAATGGCAGGGGGACAGATGCTGGGAGACAGAAGAGCATTGCGTTCAAACCTTCAGGTGTTCACACAGTTCGTTGTTTACCCTTAAACCTTGGGAACGATGCCAACAGTTAAGGGACCCATCCCACTCCAGCCCCTCCCATCAGGCGGAAGATGCATGAGTTTGAAAATGTGCTGCTCCAGATCCAAGGAAGCTTCTTTCCTGCTTAACAGACTCTTGAATGGATCACCCATTACAGATGATCTATTCAAGATCCTTTTGTCATGTAATTGTACAGGACGTACTATTACATGAAATTGCCACCCACCTGCCATAAGGGTGACCATTAGTGTTGCCCCCCTCCCCTCACAATCAGAGAAAGAGAAGCGAAAGAGTGACTGAGTGTCCGTGGATTCTCCTCCAGCTGCTCTCGCAGCCGCACAGACTCCTGTTCAATCCATCAGCCACCCGAGCTCCAGGTCCAAACTTCCGACATGACAAGGAACCCTCCAGCACCCGGGGCCCTTTGGGATCCCTCTCAAATCCCGGCTTCAATACCTGGCTCCCACAAACCCTTCTCCAGCAGCCTGTGCAGGTCCACGACTCTCAGTTTCCCCCAGCCGATGTGGGAAACTCAGCCGCTGATCCTCTTAATCCACAAACCTGACCTCATCGCGCTCCCTGCACTGTTTTACCTGAACTTTTCTCGGTAAAATTGCACTCTTGTTTTTATTTCTGCAGTACGAATCGACTTTTCATTGGATGTGATATGAGTGAATGAATGTGTATTATACCACAGGAGTGTTTCCATGTCCTGGCTGGTAGATCTAACTTGCTTCCTACCTGTGCTTTGCCATGTTCTTTATTTCCTGCAGTGATACCCTAGTTATTAAACACCGCAGGTACCCAGGCATCATTGCAGAAGGATCTGCAGTTGAACATTGACACCAGCAGGGGTCATTGTTTGCCCAGTCTGGGCTCAGGTCGTGTGGTCTGATGGGGGAAATGACTCCGTATCAGGTTTATTGCCACGAACGTGCCACAAAATGTGTTGTTTTGCGGCAGCGGTATTGTACATTGGGGCGGCACGTAGCGCAACGTCTTCACAGCACCAGCGTTCAGGAGCAGGGTTCGAATCCCGCGCTGTCTGTAAGGAGTTTGTACTGTGCGTGGGTTTTCTCCGGGGGCTCCGGTTTCCTCCCATCCTCCAAAAACGGACTGGGGGTTGTAGGACAATTGGGTGTAATTGGGCGGCAGGGGCTCGTGGGCCGGAAGGACCTGTTACCATGCTGCATGTCTAAAAATAGGTGCAAAATTGCTATAAATTTACAGAAATGTAAATGTATTTAAAAATAAATAATTAGTGCAAAAAGAGAAAAATGTGGTGGTTCATTGATTATTCAGGAATGTGATGGCGGAGGGGAAGAAGCAGTCCTTGTGCCTCTAGGCGCTCGTCTTCAGGCTCCTGGACCTTTTCCCCGATGGTAGTAGAGTGAAGAGGGTGTGGCCTGGGTGGTGGAGGTCCTTGAGGATAGAAGCTGCTTTCTTGAGACACCGCCTCTTGTTGATGTCCTTAATGGAGTGGGGAGTGAAGCCTGTGCTGGAGCTGAATAAACAATCCTCTGTAGATTTTCCTGTCCTGTGAATTGGCACCTCTGTACCAGAGAGTGATGCATCTGGTCAGAATGCTGTCCATGTTAAACCAGTGGAATTTTGCGAATCTTTGGTGAATACCAAATCTCCTCAAACTCCTGATCTGACAGAAATCTGATAGACCAGCTCTCTCCAGGATGATCCATCACCCAGTAGATTCCAGCCACACATGACATTCTTGACCTGATCTCTCCACCTTATTCAGCTTTTCTCTTTCACTCACTTCCATCCAATTCTCTGAGCACCATCTCAAATCTGCTGCTTATTCTGCATTTACACCTTGAAATTAGATTTATTATTTTTAAATTTAGACATACAGCACGGAAACAGGCCATTTTGGCCCAGGAGTCCATGCTGCTCAATTGACCTACACCCCTGGAATGTTTCAAATGGTGGGAGCCACTGGGGAAACCCATGCAGACACAGGGAGAACATGCAAACTCCTTACAGACAGCATGGGATTTGAACTCTGGTCCTAATTGCTGGTGTTATAATGGTGTTGGGCTAACTGCTTTCCCAACTTTGGCTGCTCACCTGAATGTTAAGCCCAGAAGATATACCATAGAACACTACAGCACAGAAAACAGGCCATTCTTCCCCTCTAATCTGTGCTGACCATCATCTTGCTAGTCCCACTGACCTGCTCCCATGCCATAACCCTTCGGACCTTTCCCTTATTCTTACCATACAAGATTGAGCCCGCATTTATCACATCAGATGGCAGCTCATTCCACACTCCCACCACTCTCTGAGTGAAGAACTTCCCCCTAAACCTTTCCCCTTTCAGCATAAAACTATGTCCTCTTGTATTTATCTCCCCCAATCTAAATGGAAAAGGCCTATTTGCATCCACTCTGTCTATACCTCTCAATATCCTATAAACCTCAATCAAATCTCACCTCATTCTTCTTCGCTCTAAGAGATAAAGTCCTCACCTGTTTAATCTTTTCCTGTAACTCAACTCCTGAAGACCTGGCAACATCCTATTAAGTCTTCTTTGCACTCTTTCTATCTTACAGATATCCTTCCTTTAGTTAGGAGCCCAGAACTGCACATAATATTCTGAATTTGGCCTCACCAATGTCTTGTACAATCCCAACATAACATCCCAACTCCTGTACTCAATACTTTGATTTATAAAGGCTAAGATGCCAAAAGCTTTCTTTACAACCCTGTCCACTTGCGACACCATCTTCACAACCCTTCAGGGAACAATGTATCTGTATTCTCATCATTTACTGTGTACGTCTTACCTTAGTTTGCCCTTCCAAAATGCATCACCTCACACTTATCTGCATTAAACTCCACTCTCCCAGCTGGTCCAGATCCCTTTGCTAGCTTTGAAAATCTTCCTCACTGTCCACGACGCCTCCAATCTTTGTGTCATCTGCAAACTTGCTGATCCAATTAACATTATCATCCAGATCATTGATATAGACAACATTGGTCCCAACACAGACCCCTGAGGCACACCAGTATAGTTACAGACTTCCAGTTTGATACTTAACTATTTAGATACCTATCAATCTTTGCCTTAAGTACATCCAACGACCTGGACTCCACAACTGCCCATGGTAGCAAATTCCAGAGCTTCATCACTCTGGCTGAAGAAATTCCTCCGCATCTTTGTTTTAAATGCACGCCCTTCATTCCTGAGATTGTGCCCTCTTGCCCAAGACATGGGGAAAAAGAACTTTGCCACATCTACTCTGTCCAGGCCTTTCAACATTTGAAATGCTTCTATGAGGTTCCCCCTCAATTCCCCCTCAATTCCCCCTCATTCTTCTGGACCTGCTCCCTAATCTGCATAAATGTATGGGAGTTGTAGGTTAATTGGTGTATTTGGGCAGTACGGGCTCGTGGGCCAGAAGGGCCTGACTACATTTGAAGCAGGTAATGGGCTTGTGTACTAATCAGGAATCCTGAATAAGTCCTTGAAGACCCAGGGCTGATTTCTGGGATTAATACAGACAGTTCCTTTCAATGAGACTCAGGTTTTTTCTCATTCCAAGGAATGCCATTGCAGTGACTGTTTTCAAACTAACCAACAGGACTGACAAGGTCCTAAAAACATCTTCAATTAATCAGCATGTTGCTGGAACTTCAAACTGACCCAAGAAGAGACCACAGGTGGAAAATCTTGTGAAATGGTGTGAGTCTCAACGTTGTCAAGACAAAGGGGATGTTCATGGACTTCAGGATGACCACCAATTTTCCTCTAATGTTTAGTCGCCAGTGTGCACAAATATCTTATGTTGTACAACTTTTTTTCCTGTGACAAAAGTACGTGCGCTCTGCATGCTTGTGCAAATGTAAACTTGAAATGGTTTCAAGATCATTTTGGCCCAGCCTTTCTCCATGGCTGATAAAACTGTACTGGCACGTTTTAATATAATATATACAATTGTATTCCAAGTTCTAAGTGAAGAGATTATTTTCAATTAGTCTAATTATTAATTACTACATTATTTTAGGTAATGAACCTTTTGTGCGCACATTAATGTCCTTTCAGCATCTAAAGGAGGCAAAGATAGATCGCTGACTTTTCGGGCCGAGCCCTTCCTCAAGAAATAAGCAGAATGAGCCAGAAGCAGGAAATCTCAGAATAGAGATGGTGCGGCTGGGGGAGGAATCCAAATCCACACAAGGGGTTCATGGGATAAGGGAAGAGGTGAGAATTTATTATGTTTGTGCGAAAGGAGACAGGGAGAGGAGAGACAGAACTGGGGGGGGAGGGGGGGAGGAAGTGAAGTGATGTAGGGGGTTAATGGAAGCCAGAGAAATTGATATTAATGACATCCAGTTGGAGGAGGCCCAGACAAGAGATGCTGTTCCTCCAACTTGCAGGTGGTCTCAGTCTGGCCGTGCATGAGACCATGGGCAGAGATGTCAGCAAGGGAATGGGATGGAGAAGTGAAACGGGTGGCTACTGATGCAAGTGGAATTTCTAGATTAGCTTTCCCTTCCGTGTTGACCTTGTTTTGTAGGTGATGTAGGACCTTAAATCCCAGCAAACCCGAGCTTTGTGAATGAACCAGTTGGACCCGTTTGCCAGCTTCCTGTTTGGCTGAGAATTCCACTCCCTATTTTCCTTCCACCCTATTTATCGTTTTAAAGGACTGCAGATGGTGTCAGTTTTAGAATACCCAAAATGCACAGGGAATTCAGCAGGTCTGGCAATAGACACTCAGCAGGGAAGGTTGGATAAGGGGGAGGAGCACAGGCTAGCAGGTAATAGGTGAATGCAGGTGGGAGGGGGGCTGGGAGGTGATAGGAGTAAGAGGGCTGATAGACAGACAAGAGGAAAGGCGTGGGTGACAGCAGATAGAGAGGGCAGGGAAGGGGAAAGAGGAATAGGGTCAGAGAGATATTGGAAAGTGAGGGGGAGGGGGTGTATTCTATCAGCCTCCAACCAACTGCCATCAACATCAACCAATTTCCAGTAACCCACCCCCTTACTTACCCAAATCCCTGATCCCATTCCTACCATTACCCACACCATCCTTCCTCACCTCCCACCCATTTCGCTTCCTCCCATCAGTCTCTCTGCCCCTTCCCCACCTCCATTTCCAATCTCTGCCACCCCATACTCCTCCAAACCCCTTTTTTCTCCGGGTGTCCACCTGGGTGTCCTTTTCCTGATGAAGGGTTCTGGCTGTAAACATGAGGCCCTTTCAAACTGCCATGTAAAATGGGGTTAACTGGGCAATTTGCCTAGTTAGTGCCCCAGTTATGTGGCAGTTAGAAAGTCAACCCTGTCAGAATCCAACTGGGTCCCTGACCTACCTCAGTTAAACTTACCTAGGTCTTGTCCACAGGCGATTTGAAAATGAAAAGCGCTTATTACAGTGACGTCAGCACTTGCAAGTGTGTGTCACCAGGCAGCCAGCATCCGAACATCTGGCAGTACTTCTGGTGAATACGTGTCATTGCGAGGGTGGGATCCCCCTTAAATCACCAGGTTGACGATTTAATGGATCGACCCCCCTGCAATTTAAAAGGAGCTTCCAACATCTTTGCCCCAGTAATTGCACCTGGTCCCAGGAGGGCCCCTGTTCACTATCACCTCCCATGGAGTTACTCTAGTTCTTGGCGGGTTTATCTTTTAAATTATTTACCAGTTTTCCTAATGTTCACACAGAATCTGCTTCCTGATTCTTGCAGATGGGACAGTAAAAGTCTCTCCTTGTGTAGCACTGGATGATTCTCCCAGACGCTTTAAATCCATGTCCTCCAACTAACAATGGACCAGAAATATAACGAGTCACTGAGGGGACAGGCAGCATCTGAGGAGGGAAATGGAGAGTCCACACTTCAGTTCAAGACCCTTCAAGACACAATCCACCTGACCCGTTCAGTTCCTCCAGCAACCAAACACAATCTGCTGGAGGAACTCAGAGGATCGGGGAGCACCAGTGGGAGAACAAAGGCCAACCCTTGATTGAGAAACGTCGGCCATTCCAGGTCTCCAACAGACGCTGCACAGATTGTGTTTGGCTTCAACCTCCAGGGTCTGTGTCCCTCATGAGTGTCTCAGTTCCTTCAGCTCCAGATTCCAGCACTGTAGCTACAGGAGCTCTATTGAGAGCGTCCTGGCCAGCTGCATCACAGTATAGTTGCTGTAGAGAAATAGATCAATTGACAATCCAGTGGACCATAAGAGTGGCAGAGAATGTATTTTCACCAGGGTATTAAACCTAGTACCAAGTTCAGTCATAATCTTGGATAATCCCTGCATTGTATAAGATAATTTAGATTCAAGATTCACAAGTCTTTCATTCATAACATTGCCGTCAGATGCTACTCCACATGTGTGAACCTGAGTAACTCTTTGTTCTAAAGGCTGTTTAGCGCCCTCTTTAGGGGGCTCTACCAATGTAACATTGATCTCTACATCCGAAAGCTGTACCTCTCTCCTGGGATCCATTTCAGGCTGAGTCTCGATGTTTTTTCTGTAGGTAGGCTCTAAAACTTTAACTTTTAGAAAATGTAGTTTTTTTGATGATCTGTTGTTTTTTTTTGCTCTTTTTCACCAATTGTACCGTCAGAAGTTAAATTAACAGCACTGAAGTTATCTAAACTTTTAAAGAATTTTAACGGGCATTTCTAGACAAAACAATAAGATAGAGTCAGGGGAGGATTGGAAGGCACGTCTGATCCTTACGCCATCTTGCCACACCCCCATAAGAGTGGCAGAGAGGATCAGTGGAGTCTTCTTCCTCCCCCCCCCCCCCACCACTCCATTGACGTGATCTACCAAGATAATTGTCTGAAGAGGGCACACAAAATTGTTGAGGACCCCCTTCCAGCCCGCACGCAGCATCTTTCAGCTGCTCCCATCAGGGAAGAGACAGGAGGACCAGAGTCAGTACCATTAGGCTGAGGAACAGCTTCTTCCTATGGGCAATGAGAATGATGAACAACCAAAAGAACTGCTCACACTGATCATCAAAGACTCTCATATTCATGAAACAATATTTACTTATTTATATAGAGGTATTTGCCGACCATACTTTCTTGTACTGAATAGGGGATTGCTGCATCCAGAGGATAGTGGGACTAACTGGAGAGTTCTTACAAAGAGCTGTCGCAGGCATCGTGAGATGAATGGTCCTCCGTGTGGACTTTTTCCAAATCATTTTTATTCAATTTCTCAAAATTCACAGACTTTGCACCAGAAAGAATGGAAACAGGAAAGGTGGGAAGAAGGAGGCTTTGACTGGAGTCCCAGGGCTGAATATATTAATGATGTTGAATTAGATTATTATATATATTGTATTTCTGGCTGGGGGGAGGTGGATGGCACTGATATCTTTGATAGTCATCTGCCATTGGTGGGGTGATCCACACCTAGTTTTTTAGGGAATTACTATCTTTGGGTATTTTTTTTGGGGGGGGGGAATTAATTGTATTCCTTTTCATATTAACTTTTTTATAACATTAGGGGAGGGAGTGTAGATTTTGTTTATTAACAGGAGAGCATTTTTTAAATATTACGTGCTTATATTGATAGTTTATTAAAATGTCTAGTTTGAAATTTGCAACTTTTAATGTTCAGGGATTAAATAATCCAATTAAGCGAAAGTTTTAGCTTATATTAAGAAAATGAAAATTGATAATGCTTTTTTACAAGAAACACATTTGACTGAAAAAGAACATTTGAAATTGAAGAGATTGGGTTGGTCATGTTTTTTTTTTCTTCATTTAACTCTAAGGCAAAAGGGGTAGCGATTTTAGTTCATAAGAATTTATCTTTTGAGTTACAGACTGTAGAAGGGAATGCTGGGAGGGTTTTAAAAATGGACTGCAAATTTTTTTTTATGAATTTTGGACTTTACTCAATATCTATGCACCTAATGTAGATGATGAATGTTTTATTTCAGATGTTTTTTTTTGTTATTATGTCAAGCTAATGAAAATATTCTAGTTGGGGGAGATTTTAATTGTATTTTGGATCCATTCATGGATAAATCCCCAAAATGTATCAGAAAATCAAAGATGGCGATACAAATTGGGGGTTTAATGAAAGACTTAAATTTGGTAGATATTTGGAGAAGGATTAATCCTGCAGAGAAAGATTTTTCCTTTTATTCTTCTAGGCATGATTCCTTTTCTAGAATAGATTTTTAAAAAATATCGGCACATTTACAAGGAAAGGTATTGCAGGCAGATTATAAAAGTAGAGTAATATCTGATCATTTTTTATTATTTTTTTTATGAAAGTTTGGAGGCATTATGTTCATCTTATAGACGGAGGTTTAATACGATGTTGAAAAAACCTGAGTTTGTTGCTTTTGTTAAGAAACAGATTGATTTTTTCTTAACAGAAAATGTTAACTCTGTTCAAAGAAAATTTGTAGTATGGGATGCGTTAAAGGCTTATTTAAGAGGACAAATAATTAGTTATGCTACTAAAGATAAGAAAGGATGTATGGCTGAAAGTATTAAATTAGAAAAGCAGATTGATGAATTGGAGAAGGAATTTCAGAAGGGAGTAACAGAAGATCTGAAAATAGCTTTGACTAGATTGAAATTGCGATATAATACGTTACAGACTTATCAATTTGAATGTTTACTTAATCGAACCAAACAACGATATTATGAGTGGGGTGAGAAGGCGCATAAAGTACTTGCGTGGAAATTAAAGGATTATTAATGCTGTTAAAAAGAATTCAACATTTACCTATAAACCTCAGGAAATCAATGAAGTTTTATTCATTTTATAAAAAATTATATACTTCTGAGGGGGAAACAGGATAATAGATCTATTGATTCTTTTTTATCTACATTAAAGTTACAAGCATTAGATGAAGAGGATATTATAGATTTGGAAGCTCCCTTCACAGATCTAGAAATTAAGACCGCTATGATGGAAATGCCAAACGGTAAGTCACCAGGAGATGATGGGTTTTCGGTGGAATTTTATAAAGTTTTTTATGAAGATTTATCTTCGGTGTTTAGGGAGGTATTACAACAAGTGACTGAACATTATGATTTACCAGAATCTTGTTCTCATGCTTTAATTACTGTAGTTCCAAAGAAAGATAGAGATCCATTAAAGGTGTCTTCGTATAGACCTATTTCTTTATTGAATGTGGACTATAAAATAATAGCTAAATTGTTAGCAAATCGGCTTGCTAAATATTTACCTAAATTAATACATGTAGATCAAACAGGTTTTATTAAAAATAGACATGCTTCAGATAATATTCTTTAACTAATTAGTTTGACCAATGCATACCGACAGCAGCCTAACCATCCAATGGTGGTTGCACTTGATGCAGAAAAAGTTTTTTATAGGGTTGAATGGAATTTTTTGTTTAAGGTCTTGGAAAAGTTTAAACTTGGCCCTTTTTTTATTGGCTGGGTTAAAGCTTTATATACAAACCTAACTGCTAGGGTGGTGACAAATGGACAGATTTCGTCATCATCTAAATTAACACATTCTACTCGACAGGGTTGTCCATTGTCACCAGCCCTATTTGCATTGGTCATTGAACCGTTAGTTCAATTAGTACGGAAAAATGAGTAGATACAAGGGATGAGAGTTTTGGATGAAGAATATAAGATTAATTTATTTGCAGATGATGTTTTGATATACTTAACAAATCCGGAACAATCTTTGCCGCATTTACAGGAATGTTTATTACAGTATGGATCATTATCTGGTTATAAAGTTAATTGGTATAAAAGTGAAATTTTACCGGTAGGTGAAGGAGATTATTCAGTTTATAAAAATGTTATTAATTTGAAATGAACAGATAAAATTAAATATTTAGGAATAATTGTGAATACTGAGTATCAATCTTTATAAATTAAATTCCATTATTGAAAAAGATAAAAGCAGACTTAATTAAGTGGAAAGACATTCCATTAACTTTAATTGGCCAGGTTAATTGTATTAAAATGAATATTTTTCCAAGTATTCAATATTTGTTTCAATCAATACCATATTTTCTTACAAGGAACTTTTTCCAGGATTTAAATAAAGCTACTAGGGAATTTTTATGGAAAGTTAAATTACCAAGGGTAGCATTAAATAAGCTTACTTTGGTATGCATTAGGTGGATTGCAATTACCTCATTTTCAGAATTATTATGAGGCAACCCAACTTAAATTTATTAGTGGTTTGATGGATTTGGATCAATCTCCAAGTTGGGGTAAAAGTTGAGATGGCATGCATTTCCGAAAATGCAGTATACCAATTTATATTTCGGTGGAATATAATTTATTACGAGAGTATAATGTGTTGATATTAAAACATCTATTGATATTATGGACAAAAAGTAATAAGATTATAGGATCAAAAGGTAAATTATCTATTTTAACGCCATTATATAATAATCAGCTTATTCCTTTTTCATTTAAAGAATTGGGATTTTAAGGGTATAAAAATATTGCAGGATTGTTTTGTAGAACGTCAATTTCTTTTACTCATTTGAAAGAGCGTTTTGATATTGCTGAAACTTCTTTATTTGTTTATTATCAACTTCGGTCGCTGGTTAAAAAAAATGTCTGGTAGAGAGATGGTTTTACCTGTATTGTCGGAGTTTGAGACTTTGATTTCTTCTGTGCCGAAAAAGGGTTATATTTAACTCCTGAGAAATTTAAAAAATATGGCTTTAGTAATTCAGATTCTTGTTTTGGATGTGGTACGTGTGTTGGAACTTTTTTACATGGTGTTCGGTCTTGTATTTATGTACAACCATTTTGGGAAGAAATTAAGTCAATTTTGGAAAAATTGTATAAGATTAAGTTACCATTAGATCCATCTGTTTTTTTTACTGGGTTATGTGATTCCTTTAAGGGGATTGGGGTTGGATAAATTTCAAATTGCATTTGTATATTTAGCAGTGTCTGTAGCTTGAAAATGTATAGCAAGTACATGGAAGGATAAGACAGTGATTAGTATAATGCGATGGCAGAATGAAATGAAAGCTTGTATTGTTATCGATAAAATTACTTATGTTTTGCATGATAATTATTCTTTTTTGTTAATAAATGGTCATTATATTTGGAATATAGGCAATTAGAGGTACTTTGATTTATTTTATTCTTTTTTTAATATATCTTTCTTTGGCTCTCAAGAGAGCTGGCTGAAGGGGTGGGAGGGGTGGGGTTTCATTTCTTTTTTTTCTCTTTATTTTCATATATATAAACATTTTGTATGTTTACCAATAATTTTTCAATAAATAAAGTTTGAAGAAAAAAAAAGACTTTGCACCTTCGCATTTTCCCAACTCAGGGATTGTTCAAATCATAGTCTGTCCGGGTTGGCAGCAGAACATCGAGCACCATCACACTGAGCATTGGAGCACCTCAGGGCTGTGCGTTCAGGCCACTCCAGTTCACACTACTGACCCATGATGGCATCATCCAGCTCCAACAGTGTCATCAAGTTTGCAGATGACACAACAGTCATTGGCCTCATCGGCTACACGATGAGTCGCACTACAGAGAAGAGGTGGAAAATCTCGTGAAATGGGTCGAGAGGAACAACCTGAGTCTCAATGTGGACAGACAAAGGAGATGATCAGGAGGACCAGGAACAACCATCCTTTACTCCACATCCACAACTCTGTAGTAGAGAGAGAGTGGAGACACCAAGTTCCTTGGAGTTCATTTAACTAGTGACCTGTCATTCAACATCTCCTCACTTGTCAGGAAGGCACAACAGTAACTGGATTTCCTGAGAAGACTGAAGTGGGCAAGACTACCTACCATCATGTCAAACTTCTACAGGAGATCTATCGAGAGCATCCTGGCCGGCCACATCACATTGTGGTACGGTTAATGGAGAGGTCAATCCACAGGACCATAAGAGTGGCAGAGAGGATCACTGGAGACTCCCTCCCCCCTGCCCCCAATTGACATGATCTATCAGGATCGTTTTCTGAAGAGGACACTTTCCACCCTGTACACATCTTTCAGCTGCTCCCGTCAGGGAAGAGTTACAGGAGGATCAGAGCCAGCACCACAGGCTGAGGAACAGCTTCTTCCCACAGGCAGTGAGAATCCTGAATGACCAAAGGATCTGCTCACACTAACCCCCCTGAGACTCTCACATTCACAAAACAATATTCCAGAGTCAGAATTTAAATGAACAAGTCATGAAATGAGGTGTTTTGTGGCAGCAGTAAGTAACTATTTATTTATATTGATGAAATAATTGTATTGTGGGTCATGTCTGGGCGTGTGCCTGCAAGTTTTACACTGAGGACCGGAGATCACTGTTTTGTCGGGTTGTACTTGTACATCAAATGATAATAAACTTTCAATAAACTCCTAAATATTACAGTTCCTCTCTTTAAAATCAACCCCAGAGCATCAAAGGAAGGAATGTTTTATTAGTGTTTTTTTATGCTCATTTAAATCACAAACAAGGAGTAAACAGAAAGCAAAGTTCAACTTCTATCTCCTTGTGCAAGAACTCTTTAGCCCCCCCCCCCCCCCCATTAAGAGACGTGAAAGATAATCCCAAGCAAGGAAAACCCAACATAAATAAGATTTTAAAAAAACAGGAGTAAATTGAGCATACTGGAGTAGACAGTCCTTGTGTTAAAAGACTTCTTGAGATTCAGGGGTAAAAAAAATCATAGCTCCGTTGCAATCACATGACAGGAAAAAATGGACATTTTTTATTGTCTACATTTCAAGGCTTCAACCAACCTGAAAAAGAGAGAAAAAAGTCCAATTTAATAACCACAACAGCTTGCAAATCTCCTGCCATTTATTTCCCCCACCTGTAAATTCACTCTTGAGATTATCAACAGGCTAAACTTTGGCCCAACGTCCACAGGGAGAGTGGCTGCGATGTTCGTGGTGCTGGGACACCAATACACAGCAAGAATTTTACAACAATGACTCATTCATGCAGATCCGGAGGATGGGAAAATGAAAAAATGAATGTGTTTAAGCAGCTACTAATTTATCACAAACTTTGGCCAATTACATGTCTTAATCCACCACCTCAATTTCAACTGAAGAGGTGACATGGTTAGCGCAATGCTATTCCAGTGCCAGTAGCTCGTCTGTAAGGAGTTTGTATGTTTTCCCTGTGTCTTGCTGGGTTTCCTCCCACGTGCCAAAGATGTATGGGGGAATGTAGGTTAACTGGGCAGCACGAACTCGTGGATCGGATGGGCCTGTTGCCATCCTATATGTCGAAGGTTTTTAAACTGAAAAGCCATTCAGCCCTGAGCCTGCTCCACTGTTTGTGCCTGCCTTAGTAGCACTTAACTGGCCCATTTCTCATGCTTTCATGTCCAAGAACCTGATGGATATCCTAGTCCTCTAGATGCAGAACTCACGGTTAAGTTGCCTGGATCCTGTGAGAAGATTTGCTAATGCACCCACAACGTGAATGTTAACTCCAAAAGGCTTTGTTAAAGAGTTACGGCACAGAACAGGGCCTTCAGCCCATCGCATGCACTGACTATCACTCATTTACACCAATCCTGCACTAGTCCCACACTCCCGTGAACTCTCCCTAGATTCTACTGCCCAGCTGAACACTCAGGGACACCACCTACCAACCCACGTCTCTTGGACAACACCAGAGCAAACCCACCCGGTTACAGGCACAAGGTGAAAACTCCACACCGACAGCACTCAAGGGTGGGGTGCATCTGTGGAATTTGTTGCCACAAATTCACCTCCAGCCTCCACAGCCACTCAGCATCTCTGAAGGGACTCTGTCTCATACAGAAAGGGGTACCTGTTGACACTAATACAACTCTTTGTCTGCCTTGTGGCAGGCAGAAGGCAATTTCATGTAATATTACGTTTTGAATTATTACCAGGTCTATAAAGGCATCTCAAAATGCAGGTCAGTTCAAAGTGTTGCCCCCAAAATCAGAGGATGTCAGCACAGACAAGACTGCACAAGATGCCTCAATAGCTGCTGAACTCACCCAAAACACCAACTATTTGCACATCCAACAACTTTCATGCCTTAAACAATGAATTATTTCTTCAGTTTAATTACTAATGTTTGGTGGTGGCAAAATTAACACATCATAAAGTCCTTCCAAGAAGAGCATTAATTAACCAATTTCCAAATGCTAACAGAAGACTAGTAACCAGTTTCATCTCAATCATGGCTTACCCATACTTTCCACTTACTTCCCTTGGTTCCATAGCCATTAAAGTCACCTGGCCAACAATATATTAATTCTATTGACCCTTCACATGGCCTTTTCAAATTTCCGCCGTTCTGTCTGTTTAAGATTGTGCTCTCTGCCCCTCCAACCCCTTGCCAGCGGAACATTACAAACAGGGAGTTGGCCTTCTGGCCCTGCTTCGCCATTTAATAAGATCATGCCTCACCTGTACCTTCCTGGCTCTTAAATTCATGAAAACCATCTTATTAACTCAGCCCATCTTAAACTGACCGAGTCATTGAGGACGATATTGAGTAACACACGCGCACAATCTTCTTTGATTAAAAAATCCTTTAAATTAATGTCTAATTACGTAGAATCTGAATGTTACCTTTAAGAAATTAACTAAGCTGTTTTAGATACAGGGCTCACCCTAACCCTCGATGAGATCTAACCAGAGTTGTGTGGATTGTTTAATAATGACCAATAGCCCAAAATGGTCTGCTGACAAACTGCACACAGAACTGCAAAATCTTTTATGGCTCTTGAACTGAAAGAAAACATCCCCATTAATCTTCATTAATGCTTTGGGAATGTTCACCTGGATTAGCAGCTCACATTCTTCTACACACCTTCTAGTGACAGAAGCAAGGCTACCCTCCGAGACACACAACCGAAAAGGAGAAAAAAAGCCAGCTTGCGCATTAACTGCATCAGTTTAATTACCAGTCCATAGCTCCGTCCAGACCAACTCCTTTGGTAGCAGAGGTCCTGAATATCTGCCACTTCCGATCCTTCATGGCGGGTAGGCCGAGTGCGTTGGCCACCTCTGTGGGAGACATCGCTTGCTCCATGTCCTGTTTGTTGGCAAAAACAACAAGAACAGCCTTCTTCAGCTCTTCCTCCTGTAAGCAAGCAGTTAAAAATCTATTTTTATTGGCTGTGAGGGGGGAAAAAAAACACACTAAGGCAAGAAACAATTTCAGTATTTTAACACTTAAAAGGCCAGAAAAATCCCAACCCTTTGTTCGTGAATCATAGCCTCTGGCTTTTGCTTGGTCTGCGCACACAATGCTACAGATGTCTTCAACACAACCAAGAGAACCAAAATGCTCCAGCACCCCACCAACCATTTCTTTCCTTCTGTTATCAGACTCTTAACTGGACCTCATGTCATCAAAAGAAGATGTGGCAAGCACTGCGGTTTTATTTTAAAAATGGTCCTTTTCTCTACCCCCAGCACTATTTAGCGGCTTTGTGGCTAACTATCCAGAGGATTCAAAAATAAATGGAGGGAAAGATAGTGGCTGCAGAGAGACTTGGATAGATTGGGAGAATGGGTGAAGAAGTGGCATATTAAATGCAGGTGCTCCTCAACTTACAACCCCTCGCAAGTTGAAGAAGGAAACCTCACCTACCAGTTTTATAATGAGATCTTGAATACCTTTATTCCACACTGGAAAATACCATTCACGTACACAGCTGAAAGCACACTGGACATGATGACTATTTGAAGTACTGAACTAAAATTAATTGCTGGAAGGTGGGGATGCGAGAGAGCAGCGTACTGCACATCGCAAGCGCGGGAACAGATCGAATTTGAAATTGAAAGTACAGATTCTGTGACAAAGTACATAGAAATAAATTTGGAAAGGTTTGTTAGAGTAGGTCACATACAATCACTTTAAAACAGATCTGATTTGAAATACTGGAGCTCTGCTCATGCTAGACATATCGGCTTCACAGCTTTTGCAAGAGCTTTGAAGAGTGCTCAAGAGATTTCACTAATGGACTGTTGTTTACAAAAAGCAACAGATGAAAGACCTTGTTGGAGCTGCCTTCTGTCTGGATGGGAACTTGCTGTTCTAAGAGGGTCATGTGGTTTTGCAAGCAGAGAGAGTCAGGCTTTCTCTGAGAGTGAGAGAGAGAGAGAGAGAGAGAGAGAGAGAGAGAGAGAGAGACACACACACACACAGCTCACTTCCACGGTGTTACAGCCAGCAGAAGTAGCTGGGACTGGAACAAGACAAGCTGGCAAGCTTGTGGAAAGCCATTTATAAGACGGCCTAGTCAAAGCCTTTGTGGTTCATGCAAGAGGAGAGGACTGGCTGTCTAATGTTTCACTTGGAATAAGAGAAACAAGAAGGAACTCTGTGATGACCTGAAAGAAAGAGGTTATCATCTGGAGAACCCTGAGGGGGCAAATTTCTTCGGCAAGACACTGAAGTGGCTGATGGAAGTAAATGTACAACAAATCTCTCTCTGAAAACCAACAAGAACCTTCCTGAGTGGTAACCATTTACCTTTTAAGCACCAAAGCCTGGTGAACTTTATAAATGTTAAATTTGTGCACAGTATAAAAAATGACTGCAACGAGTGAACTTGGAGGAATGAGAAGTGAGATTGGACTGTGAACCAATGAACTTTTCTGAACTTACACATACATTACATACCCATGTGCTTAGAATTAGAAGGGAGTTAGGTTAGTTAAGTTAAAGTGTGGTGCTGTTTTCATGTTTAAAGATAATTAAAAGCAACTTTTGTTTAAGTAACCATTTGTCTTAGTGAATATCTATTGCTCTAGGTTTTGGGATCCTCTGGGCTCGTAACAATTCGAACCATCGTAACTTTGAAAAATTGTAAATCGTACCATCGTGAGCACCTGTACAATGTTGGTAGAAGGAATAAAAGGGCAGTCTATTATTTGGATGGGGAGAAATTCAAAATTTGGAGGTGCAAAGAGACTTGGCAGTCCTCATGAAGGATACCTAAAAGGTTGACCTCCAGGTTGAGTTGGTGGTGAAGAAGGTGAATGAAATGTTGGCGTCCATATCCAGAGGGATAGGATACAGGAGTGGGGATGTAGTACAGTGGAAGCCCAGGGACAATCTCACCCTCAAACATTAACTCTCACCCCCTACTTAATTTGCCTGAATGTGTAAGATTCACAGACATTAAACATTGAGCTCGAGCCCAAAGGTTCCTCACTGAGGTTGGAGGCTTTTTGTCACATGACAATGGAGATACATTTTAATATCCACAGTGATTCTGTCATAGAGTTTCACAGCACTGAAACCTGCCCTTCTCCCTGACTTTCCACGTTTACCCGTTACTCTTGTTTATAAAATGCAGAAGTCCACATTTTTTGCAAAAAGGCATGTTCTATGAACAAATCAGAAATTTACTGTTATTTACAAAAGGTGGAGCTAGAGGCATTGTATCCAAAAATAAAGCAAAAACTCTTAAGTTTTAACATCCTTCATTTCGCTATTCCAAACATGTCTAACAGTCTCCTTTCCTCCTGCCAGCATGAATCTCACCTTGCCCACCCATTGGCTTATTCCCATCTTGTGTCATTGCAACTCCTCACTCTGACTGTACGTGTCTGTTCCCAACAGCAGCCGGCTTGCGTGTGCACAACACCTACCTCGCGTGTCACTCCAAATGAACACTCACTGGGCCCGGGCAGGTACATGACCGTGCCAGGCCCAGGTAGGTGCACCACTGTTGCTTCTTAAGCTTGTCTTGGGTTGTGGAAACCACAAATAAAGGGGATTGGGGAATTAATGCAAGAGGCAACAAGAAGATCAGGGACACTTGTGTAGCCTGAAAGTGGTTTCTCCAATTTTCACAAGGGAATCACTCACTAAAGTTCTGGGATGAGCTATTGTGCCAAAATTTCTGAAAGCGATGAACTGTTCCAAATTCCTTCCCCTTCATTGTAGAAACTACAGTGGAACCCCGATTTAACGTAAATCTAGATAGAAAGCAATGAGTCATTGGACTCGGGCTGCTGCGGACAGCGAGGACTTGGGGCTGTCGTGAGGAGCGGGGACAGTCAACTTACCCAAAATTTCAAGTGTAACTACAGTGATTTATTGAAACCCCGATTTAGTGCGACCCCGCTATTTCTGGACCCAAACTATCTCATTATAACGGGTTTCCACTGTCCATAGCAAATCCCCTCAAACCAACTGCCCACATTCTTTTGACCACCATCCTGAAATACTTCACTGGCAGATCAGGGAATATTAACAAAGGAGAGATCACTCATGCTTGAAGTGTAACCTTTTACCACTTTCAGTGTATCTTCTGGATTTTAAACTTCCTCTATGAGCAGTATTACTCATCCACAATCACTTCCAAATGACTTATCTGATTACATTCTATTTGTAAACGAGACTCGCCAAGTCTCTTCCTCACCTCCAGCATGGCGACAAGTTCCGATTTTGAGATTCCCATTCTTTCCTTGTCACAACTGTCGACCACGTAGATGATTGCATCAGTGTTGGAGTAATAACAACGCCAGTAGGGGCTAAGAAAAGGAGAGCAATTACTTCATTACACATGCTGAGGTGACTTCAGGTTTCTGATACAAAGCAGCTCTGTATCTTCACCAGAAATAATTAACTGGCTGTATTCACTACACACGCAAACATTGTACTGGAAGAAAGATATTGGAGAGGGTGGGAAAAGAGGTAGGACAGATCGAATAGTGGGGGAATGAAGCAACAAGGGACTGTGATTTATATTCTGTAGCGATAAGTAATACTTCAGTGAATATACCAGTGAATGCTGTTTCTCAGCACCACGAGGTTGAGGAACAGCTTCTTCCCACAGGCAAGGAGAATGCTGAACGACCAAAGAACTGTTTACAATAACCCTCTGAGACTCTCGTATTCATTAAACGATATGTATGATTTATTTGTATGGATGAAATATGTCCTCCATGTGTATTGTTTGTCTGTATATGTGTTATGGCTGGGTGTGTGTCTGCATGTTTTACACGGAGGACCGGAGAACGCTGCTTCATCAGGTTGTACCTGTACAATCGGATGACAATAAACTTGACTTGAGTACAGGGATGAAAGGGGTTGAGAGGGAACCTCAGAGACATTTCAAACAGGGATTCTAAAACAAGACGGCACAACTTCAGATAAAAGGATGTCAATTTAAAATAGAGATACGGAGAAATTTCTTTAGTCAGAGGGTCGTGAGCCTGTGGAAGTGAGGTCGTTGGGTCTACTTAAGGAAGAGATTGACAAATATTTCATTAGTCAGGGCATCGAGGATTACAGGGAGAAGGCCGGGGTGTGGGGCTGAGTGGGAGGATGGATCAGATCATGATTAGAATAGTGGGGCAGATTCGATGGACCGACTTCTGATCCTATATTTTGTGATCTTGCATATTCAGATTATGAAAGTTGCAAAATAAGGTTGTTGTAGTCGGAGACATTAATGTCTCCAATATTGATTAGGATGTACTTTGTTCCAGAGGCTTAGATGGAGCAGAATTTGATAAGTGAATCCTAGAGAGATTTTTTTGAAGAAGTATGCAGATAGCCCATCCAGGAAGGAGGCCTTGTGTAAGCAAATAAATCCAGCCAAGTGATCAGTTTCATTGGAGACCATTTTGGGAACAGTGATCACTTTCCCTTAACTTTCAAGATAAGGATGGACAAGGATAAGCCTGGACCTTGTAGAAAAGTACTAAATTGGAGAGGGAAAGTTGTGACAGGACTAGTCAGGAACTGGTGGGAGTAAACTGGGAGCAGCTGTTATCAGACAAGCCCAGAACAAGCATATGGCAGTTGTTGAGGGATCAATTAATTAGAATCCAGGACCAGCATGTACCAATGAGAAGGAAGGGCAAGGATGGCAAGATAAGAGAACCTTCTCAATTAGATGAATAATTAGGGATGGGTAATCAAATGTTGGCTCAGCTGTGAAGCCCACATCCCTTGAATGAATAAATAAATGTAGTGAATTTTGAGGTGAGGGGGGGTGTGATGGGAGAGGCAAAAGTATTATGAAGTAGATTGCTGGCCCGATTGGAATTTTTTTTGTTAGCTTGTTCTTCAATTACACATTTCTTGATTTCACACACCCTGATACTTATCGTGTAGGACTCAAGTTACTCGTTGACAAGCAAAAAATCCATTAATCACAGATCGTCGTGGGGAAATCATTTTCCCGAATGGTCAGTGACACTGAAAGGGCCTAGTTCCATACCGTATACTGGTCTGTCCACCCAGATCCCACACTTGGAACTTAAGATTCTTGAACATCACTGTTTCGACATTGAAGCCAATTGCTACAAAAAAAAAGTTAACTTCACATTAGTGTGAAAAGACATCAGAGATTGGTGAAGAGTTCAGGAGACCAATTTCAAAGGTACCCTCGATCCACCAAGAAAAAGTTTCCAATTTGAGATGTAACCTAATAACATACAGTACAAAATGAGTGTACCATGAGGAAGTATTACATACACTGGGGTGGTTTCAGTCATAGTTAGAGTTGTATAGCATAGAACAGCCATTCTCAATGGGGGCCCTACACTCCCCCTGAGGATCATATCTAAATAAATGCTTTGTTTTCTTTTTAAACTCCCTTAATATAAATATTTGTTGTTTTTTATGTGGTCTGTTGGAGAGAAGTACGGAAGAAACCAAAACTTGACTGCTTCACAGGGAAGGGGGCCCATAAACGTTGAGCAGAATCCTGGGGGGTGGGGGGTGGGAAACCATAGCTGAAAAAAATGTACAGAATGGCTGTCATCGCTTCTCGGCCTTTTGGCTATGATCAAGTGTGAAGATTGGCTGTCAGAGGAGACCAACACATCTAAGATGACCATCGTGTCCAGCTATACTAATCCCAGTTGCCCATCCCTTTCTGCTCTACTAACTCGAGTTAATGTCGCCACCATCTCCTCTGGCAGATCATTCCAGATACCAACTACTTTGGGTGAAAAATGTACTCAGATCCCCTTTAAACGTCCTTCATCTTGCCTTGAACGTGTGCCCTTTAGTTTTAGGCACTGACTCTCTGCCTTATCTGTACTTCTCATGTTTTTACATTCTATCATCTCCTCTCTTGGCCTAACTTGTACCAGGGAAAAGACAGTCTATCCAATCCCTCCTGATAATTCAAGCTGTCTAATCCAGCCAACTTCCCTGCAAATCCTATTGGATTCATGATCTGAGGACGTAGCCTCAAGAATAAAGGGTCATCCCCTTTGACCAGCTATTTTCAGCAGGGCCCAATGGCCAGCCCTAGGGGCCACAATCATATAAAGGCTGGGGGGGGGGGGGGGGGGGGGGGGAGGGGGGGCCATGGACTGAAATCAAAAAGTTCTTATGAATGTCTTTTTTAACGTCATCAGTGGATGACCAGCTCCAAACAGTCTCAGCAGTCCCATTTTAAGGTGGGATAAACCAGTCAGCTTTCCCTCCACATAAAATCCCAGCTGCAGCCAACTGCCCCTTCTTCTTTCACAGGTCGAAGCCTGGTCTATGCTGCAGCATCAGGGTCCATCCTGATGCTGTAGCCCCTGGGGTT
This sequence comes from Narcine bancroftii, assembly GCF_036971445.1. Taxonomy (NCBI): domain Eukaryota; kingdom Metazoa; phylum Chordata; class Chondrichthyes; order Torpediniformes; family Narcinidae; genus Narcine; species Narcine bancroftii. Next base: position 104,711,852 of record NC_091479.1, on the reverse strand, counting down.
GGGACTACAGCACATTTAAGGGGGAAGGGGGCACAGACTGAAATCACAAATTTTTATGTAGTCGGTAGGAGAGAATTACGGAAGAAAGCAACTAAACTTGACTGCTTCACAGAGAAGGGGGCCTGTAAATGAGTACAGTGCTAAAGGTGGGGGGGAGCATAGCCAAAAACAGGTTGAGGTTAGCTGGTTTAGATTACAGCAGCCAATCAACCTGCCAAGCAGGACATCGGACTGTTCCAGAAAGGATGCTGTTGTTAGCCTTATCAAATCTCTCCCAGCTCCTCATACAGCAACGTGATTATCAGGACATTTATCAACCCTTTTATATTCATTAGCCATTTTTCTGCCTTGGCATATTGTGATAACTTAATTTATAGTAATCTAGTTGGTAATATCCTATATTCCTGTGTAGTTGCAACAGGTCGGAGAATTGTGAGCAGTTTTAGGCTTCTCATTTAAGAAAGAAAGTGTTGATATTGGAGAGGGTTCAAAGGAGGTTCACGAGGATGATTCTGGGAACGAAAGGGTTCTCGCATGAGGAGCGTTTGACAACTCTTGGCCTATACTCCATGGAATTTAGGAGAATGGGGGGGGGGGGGTGCTGTCATTGAAACATTTCAAATATTGAAAGACATGGACAGAGTAGATGTAGGAAAGTTGATTCCCATGCTGGGAGAAGTCTAGGACAAGAGGGAACAACTTCAGGATTGAAGGGCAACCACTTAGAACAGAGACATGGAGAAATTTCTATAGTCAGAGGGCTATGGATCTGTGGAATTTGCTGCCACAGGTGGTTGTGGAGGCTGGGTCATTGGGTGTATTTAAGGCAGAGATTGATAGGTTCTTGATTAACCAGGGGATCAAAGGTTATAGGGAGAGGGCCGGGCTGAGTGTGGAAATCATTCAGCTCATGAATGAATGGCAGGGCACAATCGATGGGCTGAATGGTCTACTTATGCTCCTATGTCTTATGGTCTAACAAGCAAGAATTTCAGTGTATCTGTACATTGTACTTGTGTATAGGACAATAACTCTCATCGTCATGGGATTGGTTTGTTCTTTCCCCAACAGCAAAATAAACAAAAGCTCTGCTGGCGACAGGCGAACACTCCAGTTTACTTTGATCAGAAGCCAGATGCTCCCCTTTAAGTGAAAGGATACATAATAGAAGTGTACGAACATAACAGAACCCTCCAATATGGCAAAGGTTTGCAACAGTTAACAGCATAGGTAGGTGGCAAAACATGACTTACTAGGAATGGTGGTGACCACTTCGCCCACCTGCAGTTTGTAGAGTATTGTGGTCTTGCCTGCTCCATCCAGACCTAGGATCAATATTCTCATTTCTCTTGACCCAAGCAGGCCGGAAATCAAGGTGGATAACCACCCCCCTGCAGCGTAACACAGAATCAGCACGGCGATAACAATGCAAATTCATGTCAACATCTCAGAGTTCATTGACCATAATTTCTAGATCCACTTTTAATTTATTTAATTGTCTTATTATAACCCCCATCTACCTTACACATTCAGACCATATATACACATAAAATAGACGGAATTTGTGGATAAAATTTAGGGGTCAACTATTACACGCACACTAACTTTGACCATGTAAGTACTTGTGTCATTTGAGGAGTTGGGAGCTCAGATGGGTGGGCAGGACCAGGTGTTAAGTCTGTGATTAGGGTGTTGGGAGCTCCAGAGGGCAAGGGGCCAGGGCCTCAGTAAGAGCCCACTGTCTATTTTTCTTCCATCCATGTGCCTGTCTAAGAGTCTCTTAAATGCCCCTAATGTTCCATCCTCCACCACCATCCTCGGCAAGGCATTCCATGCCCCCACAACTCTCTGTGTAAAAATAAAATACCCCTAATATCTCCCCTAAACTTCCCTCCCATCACTTTGTACTATGTTCTCTGGTGTTTGCTGATCCTGCCCTGGGAAACAGCTGCTGGCTGTCCACCCTATCTATGCCTCTCATAATCATGTATATTACATGAACACCCTTGGAACACCTAGACAACAAAGATACCTGCGTCAGACTATAGTTCTGCTTTCAACGCAACAGTACCAAACAAACTCATCCTCACGTCAGTGACGGGGCCTCAGAACCCTCTTCTGCAATTGTATCCATGACCGCCTATTCTGCAGGCTCCAATCACTTTATCATAGTACTTTAATTTAGAAATACAGCGCAGAAACAGCCCCTTTCAGCCCATGAGCCTGTGACGGCCAAATACACCTAATTAATCTACAACCCCCATACATTTTGAAGGGTGGGAGGAAACTAGAGCACCTGGAGGAAAGCCATGCAGACTCCAGGAGAACGTATAATCTCCTTATAGACAACACCAGGCCCATGCAAGACTGTGTACTCAACCGCTTACTAGAATCCTTGTACACCAAAGAGTGCATGGCCAAACACCTCTCCAACTCCGTCTATAAATTCATGGACAACACCACCATCATAGGCAGGATCTGTAACAACGACAAGTCGAAATACAAAGAAGAGATAGAAGAATGAGGCTTGGTGTTGGTTGTGTGCACCAAGGGGCTGGTTAGGTTTCTGGAAGAGGGTCAGAGCTGTGCAGAGTGGAGATGGTTCCAAGAAACAAACATCTCCAGTGACCTGTTCTGGTCTACCCTCATCGACATAATAGCCAAGAAAGCACACCAGCGCCTCTACTTCCTCAGAAGCCCAAGGAAATTCACACATCAACTTGAACAACGACACCACTGAAAGCATCCTGTCAGTGTGCATCACTGCGTGGTCCAGGAACTGCTCAGCCCAAGACCACAAGAAACTGCAGAATGCTGTGAGTGCAGGCTAAAACTCAGAGTACCCCAACCACACTCTCTTCATATTACCCTTCCAGTTCAGAGGATTCATGAGTATGAGGTCACACACCATCAGGTTCAGGACAGTTTCATTCCTGCCATGATCAAACCCCTGAATGAACCTTCACCAAAGATAAAATTATGTTATCTTGGCTCTGAACTCTGTATCTACAGCTCTGTACTGTCTTACTTGCTGTACTATGTACTATTCACAAAACAAACGACCACTGCACCTTGGCACGTGACAATAATCTGAGCCTAAATGTGTCAAGCAGCTTTAATTTCAAAGTTATGCAGCATTAAACACCATTAAACTGCACATGGATAACAAAGTCTGAATGATAAAACTGCTTAGATATAATAATTCCAATTTCACAACACCTTTCCTTCTGACTGCATTAGGAGGCAGGGTAAGGGGAGATTAAGGAATTTATTCAATTATTTGAATGCTCTATTCCAGATATCAGTGCTTAGTCTCCAAATACACAAGAGATAAATTTGATAGAAAAAGTAGAGGATTGGTTTTGATTTTACAAGTGACAGAGCAGTGGCACAGGAACTCCTCCATCTGTTCCTCCACCTGCACCCATTTCAAAATGTATTCCAGTTAAGGTATCCTAATGAAACAGAGAATACAGGGGCCATGTGTTTCTTCAAATTGTGATTTTCAGCAGGTTCAGATCAGTCAAAGGCATTTTACAGGCAATTAAATACATTAGAACATAGAATGGCAAAGCACAGGAACAAACCTTTCTATCTGTGTCAAACATAAGTCAAATTAAACTAATCTGGCTGGTCTCAGTCCCTTTCCCTCAATCAAGTGTCCATTCAGAAACCTGTCGAAACACTCTTAACTCATTAGTTTAAGGCACATTTTAACTGTCACTCTTACCACACTCTGGTACACATCTCCTTTAATCTACCTCCATCTCACTTTAAATCTAGGGGCAAGTCTTATTGATCTATCGGTGTCGTTATTTATTTATTTATTTTTACACAGAGAGTTGTGGGTGCCTGGAATGCATTGCCGGGGGTGGTGGTGGAGGCAGAAACATGGGGGGCATTTATGAGAGTCTTAAACAGGCTCATGGATGGAAGAAAAATGGAGGGTTATGGGGAAGGGAGGGCTTAGAACTTTTTTTTGGTAGGAATATCTGGGTGAGCAAAACATTGAGGACTTATGGGCTTGTACTGTGCTGTAGTGTTCTACACCAGTGGTTCTTAACTCTTTTTTCCCCCACTTATATACCAGTTTAAGTAATCCCTTAACCACAGAGTACCCATGGCATCCTATGGTGCTCTGTGATTAGTAAGGGGTTTCTCAAAGTATGTGGGGAAAAAAGGTTGAGAACCACTGTTCTATGTCCTCTGATTTTTTTTGGACATTTCCACTGGTAAAAAAGACTATCTACCCTCTTTATGCCACTCAGTATGTTCTTCTGTCAGGTCTCCCCACCGCCTCCAACATTGCAGATAAAGCAATCCAAGTATACCAAACCTCTCTTTGTGGCTGATGCTCTCTAATCCAGGCAACATTCCACTGGACCTCTACAGCAACCTCTCCAAAGCTTCATATCCTTCCTGTAATAGGGCAACTAGAACCTCACACAATACTCCAAGTGTGACCTATGCAAAAAGTGCTGTTTTTTTAAATAGCTGCAACATGACTTCTTAACATTTATACTCAGTGCCCCAACCAAAGCACCCTACCTACATGTGATCCACTTCCAGGTAGTTGTGAACTTGCACACCAAGATCTCTCTGGACATCAGCGTGCCCAAGGATCTTGCTTTTTACAATAGACTTACCTCTTAGATTTGACCTGGCAAACCTCAGCACCTCACACTTGTTCAGATGAAACACCATCTGCAATTTCTCCACCTACATCATTCCAAATGATGCATCCTTTGATCTCCTTCCTTCAGTATCTGCCACTCATCAAGTTTTGTGTTGGGCTATAAACTTAAGAGTTTGTTTTGTCCGAATTAGATATTTATATAGGTGTCTGTGTTGTGAGGCTTCACTGACAACAAAATGTTTGGCCATACAGAAATGAAAATATTCTTTATTTCCTTTATATTCATCAAGCACAACATCCTGCTTTGCCTTCTCCACCTCTGCCTTTTCCTTACTTGCCACTATCCACTCTCTCTGGTGTCATTCTGTCCTCCTGATCTGCTTCCTCCCTGTCATCATCCACCCACCTACTCCACTCAATTCCCCTTTTACTCACCTAGCATATTTCCACCTCCCCTTCTGCCAACCTCAATCCCTCCCTCACTCACCCATCTCCCCTCAACTCCCTCCCTCACCCATCTCCCCTCATCTCCCTCCCTCCCTCACCCATCTCCCTCCCTCACCCATCTCCCTCCCTCACTCACCTCCCTCCCTCACCTCCCTCCCTCCCTCACCTCCCTCCCTCACTCACTCACCCATCTCCCTCCCTCACTCACCCATCTCCCTCCGACGTGGCGTCACTCGGGGCTGCGCGCGCACCTCCCTGTGAACAACTGTGTCCGTCGCCAGCAGATTCATCCCTTGCATTGAAGGTAAATTAAGTGATTTTGTTCCCTTCTAAATTAGTAAATAAATATTTAATTTTTATTCAGACAAACGTTGCCAAATTGATTGGCGGATACGTCTTTCAGTGAGCAATCCGCCGATTCGCCACAGACTGGGAGCCGGGTAGCGGCAGACGAACGCCAGGACCACTCCCGGCCGCTGGGGGGCGCTGTGGGTGGTTTCCCGCCGCCGGACCACATGCGGGGCGATGACGCGCAGCCCCCGCGAGACCAACTGAAAGAGGCTTGGGCAATGATACAATGGATGGATGGCAAGCGAGGCAACTCTCAATTAATGGCTGTCTCAGGGGAGGGGGGATGGAGGCTGCCTGTGGGGAGGGGGGGATGGAGGCTGCCTATGGGGAGGGGGGATGGAGGCTGCCTGTGGGGAGGGGGGGATGGAGGCTGCCTATGGGGAGGGGGGGATGGAGGCTGCCTGTGGGGAGGGGGGATGGAGGCTGCCTATGGGGAGGGGGGATGGAGGCTGCCTGTGGGGAGGGGGGGGCTGCCTGTGGGGAGGGGGGGGCTGCCTTTGGGGAGGGGGGGCTGCCTATGGGGAGGGGCTGCCTTCCTGAGGTGCCTGTGAAGGTGATGAACCTGAGGCTCCTATTCTTTGCTCTTCACACCTTTGCCATTAACCTGCTGAGGGACAGGCGCCAGGAATAGGTAGCACAACCACACAAACCTGCCCTGTCATGGCTCATCTGCCCCCCCCCCCCATTCCATTTCTGTTTTCCCAATTTCCTGGACTTCCAAAAATGTAGACACCTTCTCCTTAAATACCCTCAATAATCTGGTCTCCTCAACACAGATGCACCCTATCTCAGAAAGAAGTTTCTCTGTACCTTGGTTATAAAAGACCCTCTTTATTATTAGTGATACAGCACGGTTAAAGGCCCTTCCAGTCCATGGGCCCTCACGGCCCAAATACACCCGTGTCACCAATTAACCTGCTAACCCTGTATATCTTTGGATTGTGGGAGGACATCGGAACACTTGCAGAAAACCCACATGGTTACGGGGATAACGTTTAAATCCGTTACAGACAAATTTGCATTGCTGATGTTCTAATAGTTTATACTAACTATGCCATCTTGTAGCTGTGTCCCTTCATTCAAGATCCTCCTAGTGCTGGAAACATGCACTCTGTCAGTTTCCTTCAGCATCTTGTATATGTTTCAATAAGGTCACCTCTCATTCTTTTAAACTTCAAAGGATGCAAATCCACCATCTTTCGCTGCTCGTTGGGATAACTTGTTTTATCCTCAGAATCTCTTTTGGGCTGCCTCTTATACCAACATATCCTTTCTTAAATAAAGGGACCAGAACTGTGTATCATTCTCCAGAAGTAATACATAAAAGTCTACAGACACCGTGGTTGAAATAAAAAGTTAATTCACCTTTGTTTATCATTCATAACATGCTCGCACGGTAAAGATGAGATAGCGTTTCTCTAGGACCATAAAGCACATTTACATAAATATGTTAGAATAGAAGTTAAACACATTGAAATATTAAAATGTTAAAATGTATACAGGAAAAGTCCATAGTACACTATCCACATAAGTTCTGGGAATTCAGGAGCCTGTTGGCTTTGGGAATTTTTTTTCCCCAATCTGGACATAAGGGCCCAAGTGCTACGGTACCTCCTACCAGATGTAGGAGGAAGAACAATTTACATGAGGGATGTGTGGAGTCCTTCACAATGTTTATTGCTTTCCACATGCATTGAGTGTTGTAGATGTCCATCATGGTAGGAAGAGAGCCCCAATGATCTTTTCCACTGACTTCACTATTCTCTGCAGGGTTTTACAGTCCGAGGTGTTTTCAGCTTCCAAATCAGGCAGTGATACGGTTGCACTCTCAATATGTCCTCTGTAGAAGGTAGTGAGGATGGAGGGTGGGAGATGAACTTTCCTCAGTCTTTGCAGGAAGTAGAGGCGCAGATGGTTTTAAGGAACCAGGTGAGATTCTGCCACGTGCACTCCAAGGAACTTGATACTCTTGACAACTTCAATAGTCAAGCCATCAATGGTCAGCAGAGTGTGCTTTTCCCGGACCCTCCTGAAGTTGACAACTATCTCTTTTGTTTTACTAATGTTCAGATACAAGTTGTTGGCTCTGCGCTAGTCCATTAGTGACTGCACCTCATCTCTGTATGTTCAATCCTCATTCTTACTAATCTGGCCCACCATGGTCATGTTGTCAGCAAACTTGATGTGGTTTGAGCCATGTTTAGCTGCATCAAAGTATGAGCAAAATGTTCAGGTGCTTCCCTACATTTTTCTCATACCTTGATGAAGGGCTCAAGCCTGAAACATTGGTTCTGTATCTTTATCTTTACTACATAAAGGACATTGTTTGACCTGCTGAGTTTCTCCAGCGTCGTGATTTACTGTTCCCCAGGAGGCCTCACCAACACCCTGCATAATTGTAGCTACATGTTCTTATTTCTAAATGCCAATTGTCTTGAAGCAAAGGCTGACATGCACCTTTCTTTCCTAACTGCTGTACATGCCTGCTAAGTTTTTTTAAATCATTCACGCACAAAGACACCTAGATCCTTCTGTATTCTGAGTACAACAGATATTTTATTAGATATTTACAAATCAGGAATTAGACCCTAGGTTAGTGGTTCTTAACTTTTATTTCCCATTCACAGGCCACCATGAATAATCCCTTGCTAACCACAGGTGCTCTGTGGTTAGTAAGGAATTACATAAGGAGATATGTGAGTGGAAAAAAAATAGGTTGAGAAACTACTGCTCTATGTAGTGTTTGCATCTGATTCTGGAAACCTATCTTTAAAAGGATGGCAAGGCATTGGAGAGAGGTGGGAGAAATTTGTGATCTCTCTCCATTTACTGAGCTCACTTTTCCTGCATTAAACACTATTTGCCATTTATTTTACCTATTCACTCAACCTATGAGTTGCCAAGTTCAAATATCTTGTACACAACTGCCATCCAATTTATTTTAGAATTATTGATTACCCTCTGACACTCTGACTGCTCCTCTCCCCTCCCCATGTCATAAAAATAAGGGCCAAGAACCAAACCTTGGGGCAGACCACCAATTAGATTTTTCCAGCTTGAAGAAGCCATTTCTTCCAAATGTCTGTCTTCTATGCGATAACCAGTCTAGGCTCATACCCTTGCCCCCAAATCATGAGCTCTTGTGCCCCTTGTCCATTGTCATCTGGAAATCAAGATACACTACATCTATTAGTTTGAGTGGAAATCTGTAGGTGCTGTGATTGAAGTGCAGATACTTTGACGGCCTCAGGCCTGAAACGTTGGTAATATATCGTTACCTCCTATAAATGCTGCGAGATCCACTGAGTTCCTCCAGCATTTGTGTTTTTACATCTACTCATTCACCTGTGTCAACTCTGCTTGCTACATCCTCAAAATAACTCGAGCAATATTTTAAAACATGACTTTCCGTATCTATCATTTCCTTGTGTTAATTCCTCAGTATCCACCACCCCCCCCCCCCCCCACCTCGTTGTGTCCCATCCTTTCCCTAGCTGACCTCTACCTTTGGTTTGATCTTGCTTTCCAATTTTACCTCATTATTAATTTTCTCCTTTTTAGCTTTTCAGTTTTTGGCTGCTGTGTGATATACATATTTTTTTTTCAAGATTTAGACATAGAGTATGACAACAGACCCTTTCGGCCGACGAGCCCATGCTGCCCAATTGATCTACAACCCCCAGTACGTTTGAAGGGTGGGAGGAAACCCACGCAGGCATGGGAGTACGTATAAACTCCTGACAGACAACGGCCGACTCGAACCCAAGTGCTGGTGTTGTAACAGCGTGGCTCTAACTGTGCTGCCCGTGACATCCTCCCTTAGGTAGCGACATCACACCCGTAAACAATATTGCAGATTCTATCTCACCACAGTTCAATATAATGAGAGTGTGATAATTCCTCTTTCAAGGCTCTGGTTGCCTTCCTTGTTCCTTGCTGAAAGTGCTTCAGTAATTTGTGGTCAGGAATACTAACACCTTTCAATCTCTCACTGATTGAGAAAAACTCCATCAGTTTGTTCTCTGTCTGTAATTAAATTTTAAGCACATTTGAAGGAAGAGATTTCCCTCGAAGACATTGACATCCAGGCTTGTTTTAACCGTCCCTCATGGACTCGTTAGGTGCACGGTTTCAGAACTCCAAAGGAAATGGGGCCAATGGCAATTTTTCTCAAGCAAAATAGTTCAGTAACAATTGGGTCTAGAGCAGGGATTCTCAACCTTCCCTTCCCACTCATATCCCACCTTAACAATCCCTTACTGATCACAGAGCACCGATGATATAGGGATGACTTAAAGTGGGATGTGAGTGGAAAGAAAAAGTTTGAGAACCATTTGTCTAGAGCCTCAATCATCAGGGGATTTATTTTTTAAACTAATCATGTTTATGTTCCTGGGGAAGAAAAAAAGTACTCCTTTAACATAAAGCAACTTCCCCAGTGAAGAATTATTTGTGCACATATTTTCCCCTTTTTTAGCTGCAGTAAAATGGATTTGGTAAAACATCTGAGTTCAGTTTTTATTAGCTTAATCGAAAGTAAACCGGGTGACAAACTGAACTCTTCGTTTCTGGACCTAGCAGTTTGACCACGCTCTCTGAAGTCCATCTTTATTACATCAAGGTGAAATTATCTTCAACAAATAACAGTGCTTTGGAAGGCAGTGACAAGGTAAGGAAATACATTGCACAAGAAATAAATTACACAATAGAAAGAGAAAGGGAGAAACAGAATTACACAATTGTGGTTGGGCAGTTGAGAAATGGCATATAGACTTGATAACACTATTGTGAAAGTGGGAAAGAATGGAGAGATTTCGACTGTATATTGCAAATCTCGGAAGATGTCAGGAGAAAGTGAATGGTGTTAAACTGTGGAGATTTTGGAATTTATTAGATATTTACAAATCCGGTATTAGGCTTCAGGAAGAGCTTGCGTCTGATTCTGGAAAAGAATAGCAAGGCATTGGAGAGAGGCAGGGGAAATTTACTGGGAATGGACCTCATTTCAAGGGGAGAGAGTAGAAAAACTGGATTTTTTCTCACCAGCACAGAGGAAGTTTCATAGCAGTTTATAAAAGCACGAAGAATTTTGATTAAGTAAGGAAGGGAAACATTTTTTTGCCAAAAGTCTAAGGGTTGCTGACCAGTGGAGTCAGATTGCCAAGGGAATCGGAAGAAAGGTGGAGAGAAATGTTTTGCCACAGCAGGTCATGGTCATCTGGAATGAGGTCAAAGCAGATACAATAGAGTTCTCAAGGAGATTGGATAAATATTTGGGAAAAGCTGCACAGAGAGATCAGGGGATGGGAGCAACTTGGAAAGATCTTTGAAATGACTGGGTCGATTGGTTTGTTGGGTGCTGCATCTTTCTGTAATTCTGTAAAATGTAGGTTTAATTAGTGGGAACATTGCACATAATCACAGTAATTTATTTATATGAAGGAAATCAACAAAAACTAGCAATAATGCCTAAATTTATTTGAATTGTGAAATTATTTTCTTTGTTGTAAAAGCAGTAAATCAAATTCATGCTTTGTCTACACTGGAATGGTTGTGCTGTGGCAGGACGATAGATTTATTTGGACCTCACTGGCACTGCAATCAGTTATTGCCCACCCTTTATTGTTTTTTTAAACTGCAGAGGCAGTTAAGACTCAACCACATTCATATGTTTGATGAACATATTCAGAATCAGAATTTATTGTCAAATCACAAAATTCATTGTATTGCAGCAGCGTCACAGGGCAAACATTTATATAAACCACCTGACAAAATAAATGATAAAAAATAGTGCTCGAAAAGTCAAAGTGAGGCAGTGTCTTTGGTTCATTGAACATTCAGGAATCTGATGGGGAGGGGAAGAAGCCGTCCTTGTGCCACTGAGTGCTCATCTTCAGGCTCCTGGACCTTTTTCCTGTTGATAGCAGTGTGAAGAGGGCCTCTTGTAAATGTCCTCGATAAAATGGTTGTTAACAGGCTGTGTTAACAACCTTCTAGTTTTTTCCTGTCCTGAGCATTGGCATTTCCATCCCAGACAGTAATTCGTCTGGCCAGAATTCTCACCACAGTACACCTGTAGAAGTTTTAGCGGGTCTTCGATTGTTGAACTCCAGACCATATTGATCAGTCTGATGTAACATAGACAGAAAATTGGGTATGAATGACAGAATTTCTTCCCTAAAGAAGTCCAGTTATCCAGATGGTCTTCAGTGACAAATAATTTAAATTTAATTCTCCTGCTGCCGTGCTGAGATTTGAACCTGCATCTCTCAATCGTCCACACCTCTGGCATCCAGCAACTTCAGAGTCCTTTTATTGTCACATAATAATGCATCAAAAATATTACATTCATGATATACTTTAGCTTTTGTTGCTGAAAGGCAAACAGAGTTGCCATGAAACTGACGCCCCTAACAATAGGAGAAAGAGAAGTAAAAGAGACTTCCTCAGAGACATTGAGTGTCCATGGATTCGCCTCCAGCACCTCCTGCAGCCTCTGCAGCTGCACAGACTCCTAATTCATTGGCCACCCGAGCTCCAGATTCAAACATCTGACACAATCTGGAAGCCTTCAGCACCGAGCCCTTTCGGGAGCCCTTCTTGCCCTCAGCGCCCTCTCGAATCCCAATTCTAATACCTGTCCAAAGCCAGTCTCCAGCAGCCCGACCGCAGCCTGTGCAGGTCCCCTGAATGCAAGTTGCCTCCAGCCTGTGTAGGTCCCTCAGCCACTGATCCTCTCTCTGGTCCACTGCCGTGGTCACCCAACTTAAGCACTGCACCACCGTACCCTTGAGGCAGTGGGTAGTGGGTGAGGCAATGTTTGATGAAAGTGGGTGGAGGTGTGGAGCCAGGCAGGCAGGGAAAAAGTGCATTGTTTAATGAAGGAAAGCGTGAGGTTCATGTCCAAGGCTTGGATGAATCAAAGGAAAGTTTGTTATCCAAACAAAGAGAGATTACATGTGAGTGTAATGCAGGAAAAGTTAGCAGGTTCAGCAACTCCCTGTCCTATTCCCATGTCAACCTGCCTGTCCCTGGCCTTCTCCACTGCCACGATGAGGCCAAGTGTAAACTAGAAGAGAAGAACCTCATATTCTGCTTGAGTAACATGAACATGGAATTTTCCAATCTCAGGCAACCTATTCCCTAGGTTCCTTTCCCACTCCCCCTAGTTCAGTGGTTCTCAACTTTTCAAAGTCAGCTCTGTAAGAAAGACATCTTAATCTAATTTAAACCATTTTATTTAATATTTTTAAAGATCCAAGTGGAAAAATGCTGTGGCCCACAAGTGGTGTGTCCACCCAGCGCCTCTCTCCCATTGGTCACCTTTTCTCTCTCCCACTTCCCCCCCCCACCCCGTAACTGAGACTCATCAACCTTCAGCTGCTTCCCTCTGCTCTGATTCCATGAATCACCTATTAAACTTTCCTCCTCCCCTCCTGGTTCCTTCTTCCATTTCAACCTATCATCCACTGCTACCTCAACACTCCCCAACTCCCACCTGGCTCCATCTGGCCATCACCTTCACCCTTCCCCCATCTGATTCCACACCTACCAAACCTCTGTCTCCACCTTCCCTTTCAATTCTACATACTGGCTATCCTCGCTTGACACTCTGACCCAACATGTTGACCACCTGTTCACCTGCACAGATGTTGCCTGACCTGCTGATTTCTTCTAGCAGTTTATTTTTTGCAGCAAGTTGGAAGACAAATGGTGTTTTGTCAGTTATGGCAAGGGGCTGGAGTTCAGAGATAGGGAAGTATTCCTACAATTGTACAGCGTGTTGGTGAGGCCATACCTGGAGAAATGAGCACAGTTTTGGTCCACTTATTGAGAAAAGATATATTGAAATTGTATTAACCCCCTGCACCACTCCCCACCATTTTGTTCGAGCGCCTGCCCACATTTTTTCATACCTTGATTATGAGCTCACGGCCAAAACATTAGTTATGTCCCAATATCTTTGCTACATAAGGACAGTGTTTGACCTGCTGAGTTTCTCCCACTTTGTGTTTTTACTTCAACCATAGTGTCTACAGATTTTCGTGTTTTACTTCTGTCACTGGATGGAGTCCAAACGGGATTGACTTAGCTAATTTCAGGTTGAGCGTTTTGTCCTTTTTGTTGATTAAAATATCTATATTCTTTGGAGTTTAGGTGATCATATTGAAACCTAAGGGAGACAATACTCGTGGGATAGTATGAGAATGAGGGTCTTTAGTTATAAGGAAAGGGGAAAGTAATTTCAAGCTGAGGTTTTTTGGAATTTCTTCGCAGAGGGTGGTTATTCTAAAGAATGAGGGTTGAGGAGGCCACATCACCTTGTGTCTATTCACTGTAGCACACGTTAAAAACCTCGTAAGATTCTACTCAGTTTCATAAAAATGATTTCCTTGTGGAAGATGGTGCCCTCTGTTGCTTCCTCTTTGTATTGCCACTTGACTGCGAGTTGACCTTACAAAGTTTCCTTGTAAGCAGAAAATGAAAATAAAAATTGCAATTGCTAGCAATATGAAGTAAAAAACAAAAATGCTGGAAACAGTCAATTGATCCAGCAGCATCTGCAGGTAGAGAAACGGGGGCTGGATGGGTGGAACAAATGGGGCACTATGTGAGATCATTCCTCGTCGAGAAACGGGCGCTGGATGGATGGAACAAATGGGGCACTATGTGAGATCATTCCTCATAGAGAAACAGGGGCTGGATGGGTGGAACAAATGGGGCACTATGTGAGATCATTCCTCGTAGAGAAACGGGCGCTGGATGTATGGAACAAATGGGGCACTATGTGAGATCATTCCTCATAGAGAAACAGGGGCTGGATGGGTGGAACAAATGGGGCACTATGTGAGATCATTCCTCGTAGAGAAACAAGGGCTGGATGGGTGGAACAAATGGGGCACGATGTGAGATCATTCCTCGTAGAGAAACAGGGGCTGGATGGGTGGAACAATTGGGGCGCTATGTGAGATCATTCCTCGTCGAGAAACTGGGGCTGGATGGGTGGAACAAATGGGGCGCTATGTGAGATCATTCCTCGTAGAGAAACAGGGGCTGGATGGGTGGAACAAATGGGGCACTATGTGAGATCATTCCTCGTCGAGAAACTGGGGCTGCATCAGTGGAACAAATGGGGCACTATGTGAGATCATTCCTCGTAGAGAAACAGGGGCTGGATGGGTGGAACAAATGGGGCGCTATGTGAGATCATTCCTCGTAGAGAAACTGGGGCTGGATGGGTGGAACAAATGGGGCGCTATGTGAGATCATTCCTCGTAGAGAAACAGGGGCTAGATGGGTGGAACAAATGGTGCACTATGTGAGATCATTCCTCGTCGAGAAACTGGGGCTGGATGGGTGGAACAAATGGGGCACTATGTGAGATCATTCCTCGTAGAGAAACAGGGGCTGGATGGGTGAAACCAATGGGGCACTATGTGAGATCATTCCTCGTCGATAAACTGGGGCTGGATGGGTGGAACAAATGGGGCGCTATGTGAGATCATTCCTCGTAGAGAAACAGGGGCTGGATGGGTGGAACAAATGGGGCGCCATGTGAGATCATTCCTTGTAGAGAAACTGGGGCTGGATGGGTGGAACAAATGGGGCGCCATGTGAGATCATTCCTCGTAGAGAAACTGGGGCTGGATGGGTGGAACAAATGGGGCGCCATGTGAGATCATTCCTCGTAGAGAAACTGGGGCTGGATGGGTGGAACAAATGGGGCGCCATGTGAGATCATTCCTCGTAGAGAAACTGGGGCTGGATGGGTGGAACAAATGGGGCGCCATGTGAGATCATTCCTCATAGAGAAACAGGGGCTGGATGGGTGGAACAAATGGGGCGCTATGTGAGATCATTCCTCGTAGAGAAACAGGGGCTGGATGGGTGGAACAAATGGGGCATTATGTGAGATCATTCCTCGTAGAGAAACAGGGGCTGGATGGGTGGAACAAATGGGGCACTATGTGAGATCATTCTTCGTCGAGAAACTGGGGCTGGATGGGTGGAACAAATGGGGCGCTATGTGAGATCATTCCTCGTAGAGAAACAGGGGCTGGATGGGTGGAACAAATGGGGCACTATGTGAGATCATTCCTCGTAGAGAAACAGGGGCTGGATGGGTGGAACAAATGGGGCGCCATGTGAGATCATTCCTCGTAGAGAAACAGGGGCTGGATGGGTGGAACAAATGGGGCGCTATGTGAGATCATTCCTCGTAGAGAAACAGGGCGGGATGGGTGGAACAAATGGGGCGCTATGTGAGCTCATTCCTCGTAGAGAAACGGGCTGGATGGATGGAACAAATGGGGCACTATGTGAGATCATTCCTCGTCGAGAAACGGGCTGGATGGGTGGAACAAATGTGGCGCTATGTGAGCTCATTCTTCGTCAAGAAACGGGCTGGATGGGTGGAACAAATGGGGCACTATGTGAGATCATTCCTCGTAGAGAAACAGGGGCTGGATGGGTGGAACAAATGGGGCGCAATGTGAGATCATTCCTCGTAGAGAAACAGGGGCTGGATGGGTGGAACAAATGTGGCGCTATGTGAGCTCATTCCTCGTCGAGAAACGGGCTGGATGGGTGGAACAAATGGTGCACTATGTGAGATCATTCCTCGTAGAGAAACAGGGGCTGGATGGGTGGAACAAATGGGGCGCAATGTGAGATCATTCCTCGTAGAGAAACAGGGGCTGGATGGGTGGAACAAATGGGGCACTATGTGAGATCATTCCTCGTTGAGAAACGGGCTGGATGGGTCGAACAAATGGAGCACTATGTGAGATCATTCCTCGTTGAGAAACGGGCTGGATGGGTGGAACAAATGGGGCGCCATGTGAGATCATTCCTCGTAGAGAAACTGGGGCTGGATGGGTGGAACAAATGGGCACTATGTGAGATCATTCCTCGTAGAGAAACGGGCTGGATGGATGGAACAAATGGGGCACTATGTGAGATCATTCCTCGTCGAGAAACGGGCTGGATGGGTGGAACAAATGTGGCGCTATGTGAGATCATTCCTCGTAGAGAAACAGGGGCTGGATGGGTGGAACAAATGGGGCGCCATGTGAGATCATTCCTCGTAGAGAAACGGGCTGGATGGGTGGAACAAATGGGGCGCTATGTGAGATCATTCCTCGTCGAGAAACGGGCTGGATGGGTGGAACAAATGGGGCGCTATGTGAGATCATTCCTCGTAGAGAAACAGGGGCTGGATGGGTCGAACAAATGGGGCGCTATGTGAGATCATTCCTCGTAGAGAAACAGTGGTGGATGGGTGGAACAAATGGGGCACAATGTGAGATCATTCCTCGTAGAGAAACGGGGGCTGGATGAGTGGAACAAATGGGGCGCTATGTGAGATCACTCCACGTAGAGAAACAGGGGCTGGATGGGAGAACAAATGGGGCGCTATGTGAGATCATTCCTCGTAGAGAAACAGGAGCTGGATGGGTGGAACAAATGGGGCTCTGAGATCATTCCTCGTAGAGAAACAGGGGCTGGATGGGTGGAACAAATGGGGCACTATGTGAGATCATTCCTCGTAGAGAAATGGGCTGGATGGGGGTTACAAATGGGGCACTATGTGAGATCATTCCTCGTAGAGAAACAGGGGCTGGATGGGTGGAACAAATGGGGCGCTATGTGAGATCATTCCTCGTAGAGAAACAGGGGCTGGATGGGTGGAACAAATGGGGCACTATGTGAGATCATTCCTCTTAGAGAAACAGGGGCTGGATGGGTGGAACAAATGGGGCACTATGTGAGATCATTCCTCGTAGAGAAACAGGGGCTGTATGGGTGGAACAAATGGGGCACTATGTGAGATCATTCCTCGTCGAGAAACTGGGGCTGGATGGGTGGAACAAATGGGGCGCTATGTGAGATCATTCCTCGTAGAGAAACGGGCTGGATGGGTGGAACAAATGGTGCACTATGTGAGATCATTGCTCGTCAAGAAACGGGCTGGATGGGTGGAACAAATGGGGCGCCATGTGAGATCATTCCTCGTAGAGAAACTGGGGCTGGATGGGTGGAACAAATGGGGCGCTATGTGAGATCATTCCTCGTAGAGAAACAGGGGCTGGATTGGTGGAACAAATGGGGCGCCATGTGAGATCATTCCTCGTAGAGAAACGGGCTGGATGGGTGGAACAAATGGTGCACTATGTGAGATCATTCCTCGTCGAGAAACGGGCTGGATGGGTGGAACAAATGGGGCGCCATGTGAGATCATTCCTCGTAGAGAAACGGGCTGGATGGGTGGAACAAATGGGGCACTATGTGAGATCATTCCTCGTAGAGAAACAGGGGCTGGATGGGTGGAACAAATGGGGCGCCATGTGAGATCATTCCTCGTAGAGAAACAGGGGCTGGATGGGTGGAACAAATGGGGCACTATGTGAGATCATTCCTCGTTGAGAAACGGGCTGGATGGGTGGAACAATTGGGGCGCCATGTGAGATCATTCCTCGTAGAGAAACTGGGGCTGGATGGGTGGAACAAATGGGGCACTATGTGAGATCATTCCTCGTCGAGAAACGGGCGCTGGATGGATGGAACAAATGGGGCAATATGTGAGATCATTCCTCGTCGAGAAACGGGCTGGATGGGTGGAACAAATGTGGCTCTATGTGAGATTATTCCTCATAGAGAAACAGGGGCTGGATGGGTGGAACAAATGGGGCGCAATGTGAGATCATTCCTCGTAGAGAAACAGGGGCTGGATGGGTGGAACAAATGGGGCACTATGTGAGATCATTCCTCGTTGAGAAACGGGCTGGATGGGTGGAACAAATGGGGCACTATGTGAGATCATTCCTCGTTGAGAAACGGGCAGGATGGGTGGAACAAATGGGGCGCCATGTGAGATCATTCCTCGTAGAGAAACTGGGGCTGGATGGGTGGAACAAATGGGCACTATGTGAGATCATTCCTCGTAGAGAAACGGGATGGATGGATGGAACAAATGGGGCAATATGTGAGATCATTCCTCGTCGAGAAACGGGCTGGATGGGTGGAACAAATGTGGCGCTATGTGAGCTCATTCCTCGTCGAGAAACGGGCTGGATGGGTGGAACAAATGGTGCACTATGTGAGATCATTCCTCGTAGAGAAACAGGGGCTGGATGGGTGGAACAAATGGGGCGCAATGTGAGATCATTCCTCGTAGAGAAACAGGGGCTGGATGGGTGGAACAAATGGGGCACTATGTGAGATCATTCCTCGTTGAGAAACGGGCTGGATGGGTCGAACAAATGGAGCACTATGTGAGATCATTCCTCGTTGAGAAACGGGCTGGATGGGTGGAACAAATGGGGCGCCATGTGAGATCATTCCTCGTAGAGAAACTGGGGCTGGATGGGTGGAACAAATGGGCACTATGTGAGATCATTCCTCGTAGAGAAACGGGCTGGATGGATGGAACAAATGGGGCACTATGTGAGATCATTCCTCGTCGAGAAACGGGCTGGATGGGTGGAACAAATGTGGCGCTATGTGAGATCATTCCTCGTAGAGAAACAGGGGCTGGATGGGTGGAACAAATGGGGCGCCATGTGAGATCATTCCTCGTAGAGAAACGGGCTGGATGGGTGGAACAAATGGGGCGCTATGTGAGATCATTCCTCGTCGAGAAACGGGCTGGATGGGTGGAACAAATGGGGCGCTATGTGAGATCATTCCTCGTAGAGAAACAGGGGCTGGATGGGTCGAACAAATGGGGCGCTATGTGAGATCATTCCTCGTAGAGAAACAGGGGTGGATGGGTGGAACAAATGGGGCACAATGTGAGATCATTCCTCGTAGAGAAACGGGGGCTGGATGAGTGGAACAAATGGGGCGCTATGTGAGATCATTCCACGTAGAGAAACAGGGGCTGGATGGGAGAACAAATGGGGCGCTATGTGAGATCATTCCTCGTAGAGAAACAGGAGCTGGATGGGTGGAACAAATGGGGCTCTGAGATCATTCCTCGTAGAGAAACAGGGGCTGGATGGGTGGAACAAATGGGGCACTATGTGAGATCATTCCTCGTAGAGAAATGGGCTGGATGGGGGTTACAAATGGGGCACTATGTGAGATCATTCCTCGTAGAGAAACAGGTGCTGGATGGGTGGAACAAATGGGGCGCTATGTGAGATCATTCCTCGTAGAGAAACAGGGGCTGGATGGGTGGAACAAATGGGGCACTATGTGAGATCATTCCTCTTAGAGAAACAGGGGCTGGATGGGTGGAACAAATGGGGCACTATGTGAGATCATTCCTCGTAGAGAAACAGGGGCTGTATGGGTGGAACAAATGGGGCACTATGTGAGATCATTCCTCGTCGAGAAACTGGGGCTGGATGGGTGGAACAAATGGGGCGCTATGTGAGATCATTCCTCGTAGAGAAACGGGCTGGATGGGTGGAACAAATGGTGCACTATGTGAGATCATTGCTCGTCAAGAAACGGGCTGGATGGGTGGAACAAATGGGGCGCCATGTGAGATCATTCCTCGTAGAGAAACTGGGGCTGGATGGGTGGAACAAATGGGGCGCTATGTGAGATCATTCCTCGTAGAGAAACAGGGGCTGGATAGGTGGAACAAATGGGGCGCCATGTGAGATCATTCCTCGTAGAGAAACGGGCTGGATGGGTGGAACAAATGGTGCACTATGTGAGATCATTCCTCGTCGAGAAACGGGCTGGATGGGTGGAACAAATGGGGCGCCATGTGAGATCATTCCTCGTAGAGAAACGGGCTGGATGGGTGGAACAAATGGGGCACTATGTGAGATCATTCCTCGTAGAGAAACAGGGGCTGGATGGGTGGAACAAATGGGGCGCCATGTGAGATCATTCCTCGTAGAGAAACAGGGGCTGGATGGGTGGAACAAATGGGGCACTATGTGAGATCATTCCTCGTTGAGAAACGGGCTGGATGGGTGGAACAATTGGGGCGCCATGTGAGATCATTCCTCGTAGAGAAACTGGGGCTGGATGGGTGGAACAAATGGGGCACTATGTGAGATCATTCCTCGTCGAGAAACGGGCGCTGGATGGATGGAACAAATGGGGCAATATGTGAGATCATTCCTCGTCGAGAAACGGGCTGGATGGGTGGAACAAATGTGGCGCTATGTGAGATTATTCCTCATAGAGAAACAGGGGCTGGATGGGTGGAACAAATGGGGCGCCATGTGAGATCATTCCTCGTAGAGAAACGGGCTGGATGGGTGGAACAAATGGGGCGCTATGTGAGATCATTCCTCGTCGAGAAACGAGCTGGATGGGTGGAACAAATGGGGCGCTATGTGAGATCATTCCTTCATAGGCCAAAGCGCTCTGAAGACAAGAATTGCAATGTGTTGTTGCAACTGTGCAAAATGTTGGTCAAGCTGTACTTGGAGTGTTGTGGGCTGTTCTGGTCACCATGCCAGATGAAGGATGTCATAAGGCTAGAGCGTGCAGAAGAGATTCATGTGGATGTTGCCTGCTTTGGAGGGCTTGAGTTATCAGGAGAGAGTGGATAGGCTAAGTCAGTTTTTCCTGGCTATAAGACGATACGAAGTACATTAAATTATGAGAGGCATTGAGGGAAGATGGCACTGTCTTTCTCATAGTAGGGGTGCTTAAAATTATAGGGTTTGGGTTCAAAATGAAAAGGAAGAGGTTGAAAAAAGACACCCTCACCTCCTTCTTCCTGTGAGGGAGAAGTTTCAAGAGTGAAATTGTACATAACTCGTTCAAAGACAGTTTCCTCCCCACTCCCACCTAGCTCCTGAATGAGCCATGCGGTAGTGATTTTACATTGTCCTGGTTATGTACCCATTGATCCTTCTCAGTAACAGTAAACCCTGTAACGTGCTCTTACATTGTACTGCTGCATGCATGTTGGAGTTGACTTGCTGGATTTATGAAGGAATTAACCCCTCTCTCTAACAGGATTAGTGTGGCAATAAACCTGAACTTGATTGGAAGGGTAAATTTTTCACACAAATGGTAAGTGGTATCTGGAAAAATGCTAGAAGAGGAGGTGAAGGGAGGAGTCATGGCTGCTCTCTGGTCAGTAAGGGATTACTTAGGTTGGTAGCCTGAAGAAAACTGAGGTCCTCCATCAGCCAGCTCCCCACCATGACTACCAGCCCTCCCACATCTCCATCGGGCACACAAAACTCAAAACGGTCAACGAGTTTACCTATCTTGGCTGCACCGTTTCATCGGATGCAAGGATCGACAACGAGATAGACAACAGACTCGCCAAGGCAAATAGCGCCTTTGGAAGACTGCACAAAAGAGTCTGGAAAAACAACCAACTGAAAAACCTCACAAAGATTAGCATATACAGAGCCGTTGTCATACCCACACTCCTGTTCGGCTCCGAATCATGGGTCCTCTACCGGCATCACCTACAGCTCCTAGAACACTTCCACCAGCGTTGTCTCTGCTCCATCCTCAACATTCATTGGAGCGACTTCATCCCTAACGTCGAAGTACTTGAGATGGCAGAGGCCGACAGCATCGAATCCACGCTGCTGAAGATCCAACTGCTCTGGGTAAGTCACGTCTCCAGAATGGAGAACCATCGCCTTCCCAAGATCGTGTTATATGGCGAGCTCTCCACTGGCCACCGAGACAGAGGTGCACCAAAGAAGAGGTACAAGGACTGCCTAAAGAAATCTCTTGGTGCCTGCCACATTGACCACCGCCAGTGGGCTGATATCGCCTCAAACTGTGCATCTTGGCACCTCACAGTTCGGCGGGCAGCAACCTCCTTTGAAGAAGACCGCAGAGCCCACCTCACTGACAAAAGACAAAGGAGGAAAAACCCAACACCCAACCCCAACCAACCAATTTTCCGCTGCAACCGTGTCTGCCTGTCCCGCATCGGACTTGTCAGCCACAAACGAGCCTGCAGCTGACGTGGACATTTACCCCTCCATAAATCTTCGTCTGCAAAGCCAAGCCAAAGAAGAAGAGGTTGGTATGTGAGTGGGAAAAAAAGGTTGAGAACCACTGGCATAGAGGGATATGAATCTAATGCAGGCAGGTGGGATTAAGTGCAGGTAGGCACCATAGTCGGTATTGACACAATGGGCTGAAGAGCCTGTTCCTATGCTGTGCGTCTGATCCTTTTGCCATTCATCTGCACTAATTTACATCAGCCAATTAACCCACCAGCATGTCTCTGTGGGAAGAAGTCAGAACACCTGGGAGAAATCTCTGTGGCCACATTAAGAGATGGGAAAGGCACAGAGGGCTAGAATCCAAGAGCAGGTCAATGGAACGAGGTGAAATAATAGCTCAGCATGGACAAGATGAGCCAAAGGGCCTGTTTCTGTGCTGTAGTGTTTCATCGTTATATGGTTCTGTGCAAACTCCATGCATACAGGCTCTTGGTCTGTATTTGTTGGAGCACAGAAGGATGAGGGGGTCCGTAGAGAGATTTTGAATGCTGAAAGGTCTGGATAAAGTAGGTGGGTCAAGAGTGTTTCCCATGGTCGGGGAGTCTAGGACAAGAGGGCACAACTTCAGGATAAAAAGGCATCAATTTAAAACAGAGATGTGGAATAATTTCTGTAGTCAGAGGGTTGTGAGTCAGTTGAACTTTTTGCCACAGGCAACTGTGCAAGTGAAGTCATTGGATGTATTTAAGGCAAAAATTGACAGGTGTTTGATTAGGGAATTGGGTAATCGGGAAAAAGCTGGGGAGTGGGGCTGAGTGGGAGATGGATCAGCTTGTGATAAAATGTTGGAGCTGACCTGATGGGCCAAATGGCCTACTTCTGCTCCAATACCTTGTGATACAACACTAGGATAACACCCTAGTTCCCAGATCCATGAGGCAGAGGCTTCAACTGCATTATTTTGTGAAACCACTTGGAGATCTAACATTGATCCTTCATAATTGCTGCATGGTGGCACGGTTAGGGTGGCAGTTAGCTCCATGCTATCAAAGCACCAGCTACCCAGGTTCAAATGCCGTGCTGTCTGTAGGGAGTTTGTACGTTTTCCCCGTGTCTATGAGTTTCCTCTGGGTGCTCTGGTTTTCTCCCACCCTTCAAAACATATGGGGATTGTGGTTAATTAGGATATTTGGACAGCACAGACTCATGGGCTGATAGGGCCTGTTACTGTGCTGTATGTCTAAAAAGAAATCATGGTGATCCCTCCACAGAAGAGCTCTGGAACATTTTGTTCAGGAGGAATGCAGAGTTTCAAGAAGATTTAAGAAGAATTTGGATGGGAAAGGTATGGAGGCCTATGAATTATGTGCAGGTCAGTGAGACTAGGCAATAAAAATGTTTCGGCACAGACTAGAAGACCTAAAGAGGCCTGTTTTTGTGCTTCAATGTTCTATGGTTCTAAGACAGATGGGGTATAAATGCTGGCAATGTCCAGACTCCAAAAATGAATAAATTATTAACATAGGAACATAGAAAGTAGGAACAGGAGTAGGCCAAAAATGGCCCATCGAGCCTGCTCCGCCATTCAATACGATCATGGCTGATCTAATTTATGACCTAACTCCACCTACCTGCCTTCTCCCCATATACCCTAATTCCTCTATCATGTAAAAATTTATCTAACCGAATTTTAAATATGTTTAATGAGGCAGCCTCAACCAGTTCCCTGGTTAGAGAATTCCAAACATTCACTACTCTCTGGGAAAAACTATTTTTCCTCATCTCAGCTCAGCTATTATTTTAAAAAATTTCTTTTAGTTACTTAAATCAGCCCCTTGTTCTGAAGAAGGTAAGATCATTTTCAGTGTCTAAAATCATAGATCTTAGACAGAAGAGCAGGAAGATGCCCACAAGCTCCTCACACATGCCCTGTCATTCAATATGGTCACTGATAGCCTGCATCAATCTCAACCCCTCTTCTGAGCCAGCTCTCCATTGTATTCAATGCTGGCAATTCAACTCCTTCAGGTGTGGGAACAGCTTCTGCTTTCCAATTGTCCTTCAGCTCACTGGAGAACATTAAATACGGAAGTTTGCAAGTGATGGGATGGTAAAGGGAACTTGCATTGTTCACTGTAAAATATCTGCAATCAATCAGCCTTTATTTGTAGAATTTTGACTTTCTGCCCAGTCTTCCTGGAGGAAGGGGTCAGGCCCGAAACATCGGTAATACAGGCGAACTCTGTTTTACATGATTAGCGTGTCCAAATTTTTACTCACATAAGACGAATTCATGTTAAGCAATTAATAGAATCTATGGGAAAAATGACAATGAATACCCGGCTTTTCAGACCATCCATCAAAAATTATAAAAATGTTTTTTAAAAACAGCATAGCTGCATATAATGCCAAAATATAATATCATAAAAATAATTATGATATTTTTCAGTTATTTCATAACTATTTCTTTAAAAATAGTTATCTGAAGTTGACTGCACAGATTTTGACTTTTTTCTCATTAAACAATTTCCTTTAGCCAGTAATCACCTTTTCTAAATTGCTGCAGACTTCCAAACTTCTTTCCATGTTAGGACTGACGTTTAGATAAAAATCCTTAGCGGCTTCAACAAGTTCAAATTCTTTTTGAAAAATTTCTGGAAAATTTGCAGCATTTTTATCAGTGCTAGGAGCTTTCCCTGAGACTCTTGTGTTGTGTAATTCTGTTTGATGTTTAAAGCGATAAAACTAACCTCACCTTGCAGCAAAGTTTCCACATCTCCTTGAAATTTATTTAAGCATCGAAAAAATGTTTAAAGCTTTGCTTTGAATGTTTGTTGTATAAAGTGGTGTTTGCTTTTTGTTACAATCTTCAATCCAAAGATGAAGTAGCCGTTCCATTTCAATATTAATGGACTTCTCGTTTGAGTAATTTACACAGAGAAACAGATGCAACTTTTCCTTGTTCTTTATATTAATGCTTTTTACTTAAAATTGTACTTAATGTTGACTCATCGTGTCCGATTTTCACACTGTTGGCACTGCCAGACTTGATGGGCCGAATGGCCTATTTCTGCTCCTATGTCTTATGGCCTTGTGATATTTAGAAACCTACAATGTCCTCTTCAATGTGCGTCCGCAGAGGGAAATCAAGCAATGCTATTCTGTCAATATCCAAAAAGGAGGGGTGAAACATGAACATCTGCAGATGGTGTGATTGTAATTAGAACACAGAAATACTGTAGGAACTCAGCCAGTCTCACAGTGTCCATAGGAAGTAACGGTAATCAGGCAAACACTGCTTCGTGCCACTTCAATCAGAAATGCTGTAGGAACTCGGCTGGTCTCACAGCGTCCATGGGAAGTAACGATATACAGGCAAACACTGCTTCACGCTACTTCAATCAGAAATGCTGTAGGAACTCGGTCGGTCTCACAGCGTCCATGGGAAGTTACGATATACAGGCAAACACTGCTTCATGCTACTTCAATCAGAAAAGCTGTAGGAACTC
The DNA here is from genome assembly GCF_036971445.1 of Narcine bancroftii. NCBI lineage: Eukaryota > Metazoa > Chordata > Chondrichthyes > Torpediniformes > Narcinidae > Narcine > Narcine bancroftii. Next base: position 104,686,014 of record NC_091479.1, on the reverse strand, counting down.
GGCCGGTCTCACAGCGTCCATGGGAAGTAACGATATACAGGCAAACACTGCTTCATTCAGAAATCCTGTAGGAACTCGGCTGGTCTCACAGCATCCATGGAAAGTAACGATTTACAGGCAAACACTGCTTCACACTTCTTCAATCAGAAATGCTGTAGGAACTCGCCCAGTCTCACAGTGTCCATGGGAAGTAACGATATACAGGCAAACACTGCTTCACACTTCTTCAATCAGAAATGCTGTAGGAACCTGGCTGATCTCACAGCATCCATGGAAAGTAACGATATACAGGCAAACACTGCTTCACACTTCTTCAATCAGAAATGCTGTAGGAACTCGGCCGGTCTCACAGCGTCCATGGGAAGTAACGATATACAGGCAAACACTGCTTCACACTACTTCAATCAGAAATGCCGTAGGAACTCGGTCGGTCTCACAGTGTCCATGGGAAGTAACGATATACAGGCAAACACTGCTTCACACTTCTTCAATCAGAAATCCTGTAGGAACTCGGCTGGTCTCACAGCATCCATGGAAAGTAACGATATACAGGCAAACACTGCTTCACACTTCTTCAATCAGAAATGCTGTAGGAACTCGGCCGGTCTCACAGCGTCCATGGGAAGTAACGATATACAGGCAAACACTGCTTCACACTTCTTCAATCAGAAATGCTGTAGGAACTCGGCCGGTCTCACAGCGTCCATGGGAAGTAACGATATACAGGCAAACACTGCTTCACACTTCTTCAATCAGAAATGCTGTAGGAACTCGGCCGGTCTCACAGCGTCCATGGGAAGTAACGATATACAGGCAAACACTGCTTCACACTTCTTCAATCAGAAATGCTGTAGGAACTCGGTCGGTCTCACAGTGTCCATGGGAAGTAACGATATACAGGCAAACACTGCTTCACACTTCTTCAATCAGAAATGCTGTAGGAACTCGGCCGGTCTCACAGCGTCCATGGGAAGTAACGATATACAGGCAAACACTGCTTCACACTTCTTTAATCAGAAATGCTGTAGGAACTCGGTCGGTCTCACAGCGTCCATGGAAAGTAACGATATACAGGCAAACACTGCTTCACACTACTTCAACGCGAAATTCAGTTACCACAATTTGGAAAACTGTGACCATTTCTGTTTTACACGTGTAGTTATTCAGTTACTGCAAGATCTTTCTGGAAATTTTTGGAAAACTGGAGTTACAAATAGATCGTGTGAATGGCCTTGAATAAGATATGAGCAAATGACAGTCAGACTCTGTGTGTACCTCCTATTAAGTATGGATAATAGAAATTCCCTCTCAGCCCCACTGTCCGTCCTTCTCCCCATAACCTTTGATGCCCTGGCTCATCCAGAACATTTCAATCCCTGCTTTAAATCCACCCAATGACCCGCCCTCCACCACCACATGTGGCAGCAAATTCCACAGATTCACCTTCCTCTGGCCGAAGAAATTCCTCTGCATCTGTTCCAAGCGGATACCCTTCAATCTTGAAGTGTTCCCTCTTGTCCCAGACTTTCCAACTGTGGGAAACAATCTTTCTACATCTACTCTAACCATGCCTTTCAACATTCAAAATATTTCATGAGATTTCCCTCCCGCATTCTCCTAAATTCCAACATCTACAGACGAGCTGTCAAATGCCCCTCATATGATAACCCTTTCATTCCTGGAATCATCTTTGTGAACCTCCTCTGATCTCTCTCCAATGTCTGCACATCCTTTATTAAATGAAGAGCCCAAAACTGCTCACAGTACTCCAAGTGAGGTCTCACCATTACCTGGTCTATTCCTTTTTCAGCTCCATGCCCCTAAATAATATGTGGAAAGTTCTTGCAGTTATCCTCATGTGGTGAAACAAGTGTGATCTCTGCAGCTCCATTTTCCACAAAGCCCCCATCTTCTTTGAAGGTAATCCCTCAGGATTGAGGATGCTTCTGGGTCTCAGGTTCTGTGGGTCATGAGGTGGCTGCTGTGGCTAAAGCAGAGACTCCCCCACTGTATGATCCTTCTGCTGTTTCCATTGGGTTCCATGTGGTACCTCTGCAGAAACTCGACATTCTCAATTGCCTTCTACCTCACTTCTTTCGCATTAATTAATTATTTTTTAAAAATGTAATTTATAGCATGGAGTTTGAACATTCTCCCATGACCGCATAGGTTTCTGCTAGGTGTTCTGTCTCCTCCTGCATCCCATGGGTGTGGTAGTTTGCTGCATTAATTAGTTACTGCAAGATCCCCCTTGTGTAGCTGGGTGGTAGATAGTGGAGTTTGTGGACGTGAGAGAGAGAAAATCAGTGAGTGACTGCAACTGATAGGATTGTTCTAGGAGCCAACATGGGCTTCAAGTCAAGTCACACACAACTTAATATAACACACATACAGACAAACAATACATAGACGTGATAGGTATTCATCTATATAAATCAATAAATAAATACCGTTTCATAAATATGAGAGTCTCGGAGGGTCAGTGTGAGCTGTTCCTTTGGTCGTTCAGCCTTCTCCCTGCCTGTGGGAAGAAGCTGATCCTCATCCTGGTGGTGCTGGCTCTGATCCTCCTGGATCTCTTCCCTGAAGGGAGCAGCTGAAAGATTTTGTGTGCGGGGTGGAAGGGGTCCTCAAGGATTTTGCACACCCACTTCAGACAACGATTCTGGGAGATCATGTCGATGGGGGAGATTCCAGTGATCCTCTCTGCCAACCTTATGGTCCTTCTCACTTTTCAGGGGATCAGTGGCCTCCTTCTCTGTCACAATGACATAAGAAATACACATTGTTGTTTTGTGAGTAAATGAACAACAGAGCCTGAAAACATCTCTGCAGAGAACTCCCGCAACTTGAACTGTGGCTGATATCATTTGGGGGCACTTCATGCTGGGAAAGTGGTCAAGGAGATGGAGAATTCCACTGAAAATTATTTAAATTTCCAGATAATTGCTAAGGTACTCATAAATGCATGCACCGTCAACGATATCTGGGTTAAACCAATGATCAATTTGACAATGCTGGCCTTTTTTGGAGCTAATTGAATGAATTTCTCACCCACTTCTGAGAGAATAGTCTTGCAAATTCAGGGCTAGAGAGAAAAAGATGCATTGTACTATTGAACACTACAGCACAGAACAGGCCCTTTGGCCCTTGATGTTGTGCTAACCCATATATTCCTTTAAAAGATACTAAACCCTCCATACCCCGTAACCCTCTATTTTTCTTCCATCCATGTGCCTGTATAGGAGTCTCTTAAATGTCCCTAATAGTCCAGCCTCCACCACCATCCCTGGCAAGGCATTCCAGTACCCACAATTCTCTGCGTAAAAATCACCCCTGACATCTCCCCTAAACTTCCCTCCCTTTACTTTGTACACATGTCCTTTGGTGCTTGCTGATCCTGCCCTGGGAAACGGGTGCTGGCTGTCCACCCTATCTATGCCCCTCATTATGCTTTACAAAACTTTATTACTCGACAAAGTGCTTTGCAGTGAATGTTGCCCATTTGATCAAATGTGACTGTCTCAAATCCAAAGTGGACATTTAAATACATAAAAACATGATGCTGGAGAAACTCAGCTGGTCAAGCAGAGTCCTTTATATAGCAAAGGTCAAAATCCGTAACCGATGTTTTGGGCTAGAGCCCTTCATCAAGGTGTGCACATGGTGCCAGTAATTATCACAGCATCTTGGTCCATTTGACAATAAACTTGAACTTGGTACTGTGGGAGTGCTGCTCTTCTAAACCTTAAAGCTATGTGAAATCCCAACACTGCAGCATTTAATGGGGATATATTGCATGGTTGTTCTATAATTGCTGTGGTTTGGGGTGGCACGGTTGGTGTAGCGGTTACCACATCATCTTTACAGCACCAGTAATCGGGATTGGGGTTCGAATCCCGCGCTGTCTGTAAGGAGATTGTATGTTCTCCCCGTGTCTGCGTGGGCTTTCCCCAGTGGTTCTGGTTTCCCCCTACCATTCGAAATGTACCAAGTTGTAGGTTATTTGGGTGTAATTGGGCGGCATGGACTTGTGGGCTGAAATGGCCTGTTACCATGCTGTATGTTTAAATTTAAATAAAAAAATAAGAACACAAAAACACAAGAAAATAGGACCAGGAAGAGGCCCACTGGCCCCTCAAACCAGCCCCGTCATTCAATAATGTCATTTAACATTCGAACCCACGTCCTGTCCCGATCACTGGCGCTCTAAAGGGATTGCAGGAAACTGCTGCAGCAACCATGCTGCCCTTCTGGTGCAGATAATTCCAGAAACCCCCCAGTTTGCAAGGAGAAATGCATGCAAGCCTCAGATTTAAAAGACCACCTCTTTACCTCAAAGCCATGTTTCCTTCATTTGAGACTTTCCCAGTGAAACGTCTCAACATTCACCCTGTCATTCCCTTCAGGATCTTGAATGTCTCAACAAGATCACCCCATTCTTCTGCACTGCAAGGAATATTGATCCAACCTCTGTACCCACTCATGAATGGACAACCCTTTCCTTCCAGGAATAATCCAGGTGTGGACTTACCAAAACCCTGTACAATTGCAATAATACTTCTCTATTTCTAAACTGTATCCCGTTGCAAATAAAATGTCATTTGTTGTTCTAAGCACTTGTTGCACTTGCCTGCTGATCTTTGTGATTCACGTACAAGAACACCTAGATCTCTCTGTACTCCATTCATCTGCAATCTCCCCCCATTTAGATAACACTGGCTTTAGATTCTCTTATTGAAGTACATAACCTCACACTTTACTACATGTGCCAAGTTTTTCCATTCACTCAACCATCTACATCCAGATACAGAGTCCAAATACAGTCATGCGCTGCATAATGTCCGTTCGAGCACGTCCGACCGCATATGCGTCCGTGGTCCCGAAAAGTTATAATAGAGTTCAGAAATCTCGATTGGAGAACGGGTTGTAACAGACATATGTAAAAGTTTAAAAAGTGAAAAAAATTAAAAAGTTTAATGTAAGTTCAGTATCTTGTACAGAACAGAACTGTACCAGCAACTGTCTCCAGACTCACTCAACACTCAAGCTCCAACTGTGGTAAGTACGGATTATATATTAATCTATGTATACAGTCGTGTGTATATATACAATGTATTGTTATATTCTATTGTACTGTAGCAGGTTGTGAGCGAAGAGACTGAGACAACAGGCTGTGAGCTCGTGTATCACAACTGGTTCATTTTCAATTCTGCGTTGCAGCCTTTAAGTCCGTCCTCGGTCCCACCCCTAAAGTCTCGGCCCTTGTGGCCTGATGACGCAAGCGCGTACGTGATCTTTCAGTCTGGACTGGAAGAGATGGTCCCACCATGCCATCCTTGCCACGGCTGCCCCGCCGACTGCGCATGACAAGCGAGGCTGGTTCACCGTTGCAAACGTGCATCACCACAGTACAGTATTAACCTACTTAACCCATGCATTACCTGGCCAGATACATGAGCTGAAATACTGTACAGGTACTGTATGTATACATCCCAACAAATCAGCATTCTCCCTGTCCTCAGTGCAAAGCATGCAAACACACAACCAGACATAGCACACATACAGACAGACAGTACATTTACAGGACAAGTATTCATATAAATAAACGTTATTTCACGAGTGTGTGAGTCTTGGAGGGTCAGTGTGAGCAGTTCCTTTGATTGTTCAGCATTCTCACTGCCTGTGGGAAGAAGCTGTTCCTCAGCCTGGTGGTGCTGGCTCTGATCTCTCTTCCCCAATGGGAGCAGCTGAAAGATGCTGTGTGTGGGGTGAAGGGGGCCTCAGTGATTTTGCACGCCCTCTTCAGACAATGATCCTGGTAGATCATGTCAATTGGAGGGGGGTGGGAGGGAGACTCCAGTGATCCTCTCTGCCACTCTTCTGGTCCTGTTGATTGACCGCCGTTCCATTTCTCTGTACCACACTGATGCAGCTGCCCAGGATGCTCTTGATAAGAGCTCCTGTAGAAGGCTGACATAATGGTGGCCAGTAGGGTTTGCAACCTAGAATGAATCTTTGACCCTTGCTTGTGGTTGTGTTTGCCAATTATAGCTGTGGCCACTCTAATAAACAGAAAAGGAACCATCAGATTCTGTTGGTGTGTCAGTTCCTGCACCATGTGATGGAATATAAATATTAAACCACAAGCATCACCATGTGTGAATGATGCTGCTTTGGAGCAAAATGCTCTCTAAATTCCATTGATAGTTTCTGTGGACTTGTGATTCTGGTGTGTCATTATAACTGAATGATCTTGACTCAGCAAAATTCATCCCAGAATGTTTTAGATGCTCATGTGATATTTTATCAGTAACTGCAATGTGCACATTCTGTGAAACATTAAACTGTGGATGCTGGAGATCTGAATTTAGAAATGCTAAAAACACTCAACACGCCAGTCAGCATCTGTGGGAAGAGGAATAGAATGATCATTTAAGGTTGATGAGATGAAAGCTTCTTGTCATATACACAAGTACAATACACAGTTTCACCAAAATTCTTAGTTGTGGCATCCACCCAGGTATGTACAATATACCAGCTACAATAGTTTAAATCAAATTATCACAATATGCCAAGATGGACAAAATGATAATAAATATTAAGGGAAAGAAAGAAATGTTAACAGTTACTCAAAGGACAAGAAATTACTAATAGTGCAGACACTAGTTTATGGTCAGGGTTATGGTAGTGTCTGGAGATTCAAGTGCCTGATAGCAGTTGGATAAAAACTGTCCTTGAATCTAGGGGTATTGGACTTCAGACTTAAATACTTTAAATTTAGATTTAACAGGCCATTTCGGCCCACAAGCCCCTGCCACCCAATTGACCTACAATGCCCAGTATGTTTCGAATGATGAGAGGAAACCAGAGTCCCCAGAGGAAACCCATGCAGACACAGCTAGAGCATACAAGGAAGAGTTGGATTTGAACCCCGGTCCCAATTGCTGACACTGTAACGCAAACCACTACGCTTAACCGTGCCCCCCCAAAGTCCTTCTGTAACTTCTGCCTGAAGTGCGAAAAGGCTGTGACCAGGGTAATGGGGGTTCTTTATGTCGTTGGCTGCCTTTTCTTTATTGGGTGAGAGGTTATTGCTCATAATGGACTTACCTAGGTTTGCAACTTGCTGCAGCCTTCTGAGTTCCAGTGCACTTCCAAACCAGGCTGTAATGCAACCAGTCAGTACACTTTCCATAGTACAACTGTAGAAATAAAGCACAAAAGTCAGCCGTAAAAACACGACGCTGGAGAAACTCAGCAGATCAAACTGTGTCCTTTACATATTAAAGATAAAGATACAGAACCAATGTTTCGGGCTTGAGCCCTTCATCAAGGGATGGAAAAATGTTGGCAGGTGTCTAAACAAAATGGTAGGTGTAGGGCGTTGAGCATGGACCCAAAGGAGGTAAGAGGTGGATAAGGGAGGGAGGGCACAGCAGAAGCAGGAGCTTCGTAGAGTTCTTGATGACACAGTATTTGAAGGGTGGATTTCACTCCACCCCCCTCCCCCCCCAGAATTTTTTATTGAAACCTAGAGATGGCCAGTGGTTAAATCAAGGCACTATCTGGCTATTTAGGCCAATAGAAACATGCAACCCCTTGTGTCTCCTCTTGAACCCTTTTAGAACACAACTGATCTGCCACTTCACCATCCCTTGCAACGCCTGCCTAAAAACATCCACTGTGGCCTGATTTGATCTTTCTCAGTTGGGGATGAAAAGCAATATCAATGAGCTTAGCCTGGGCAGCATAATCAGAACCTGCAGATGGATTTTCCTTGCACATTTTCCTAGTTATCCATTCTAACTGGTAGAGAATAATGGGAATCCTGGAGATCTTCCATGAAGGTTACAGCAGGCAACCCTATATCCACTCGAAGGCCTGTCACTTTCTCTGGGGTCTTCAGGTAATAGATGTAATTAAACAAACTACAGCACACAAGCACACCATTCAGCTCATCAGGTGCAGATCAGTGTTTCCAAGTGGCACTGTAACCTCTTGCCTCTGGTCACACCCCCATTTACTATCTCCTTCTGTTCATCCATCTTCCCTTGAAACCATTCTCTGCTGTTCACTGCCTGTGCATGCAAGTTCCATGTTCTCCTCACTCCTTGGGGGATGGGGGAATCTTTCTGGATTTCCCATTGGATTTATGTCATTGCCTCAGACTGATCTTGGCTTTTGGTTTTGTTTTTAGTTTCCCTTAGTTAGGGGTACACAGACAGCTAGGCATCAGTGATACCCAGAAAACATACAAGAGGGGTAGAAGTGAAGCAGTTGAGGAAAATTGATGTGCTCTGTGTTACCTCCTACATCGAGGTAGCTGACTTCTCTGTGTTCATGCGTCAGTCCCAGAATGCCATCATATTTGTGCAGCTCATGACGGGCAACTAAAATGATAACCCACCATTGTATCCCACCAGCCATTAAGAAATGTTTTGTACAAGAAGCAGAGGAAGGCAGTGCACAAGGCACCAACTGAAATGTTGCTAGAAATGGACAACCAAAGTAGGAAGTCCTGCTGCAACCCTTCAGGATGAAGGATTGAATGTGGTCTTGGCCAGACAAAGAAAATCCTTGTCTGCCTCTGCCAAGGGAACAATCCAGTGTAGTTTTGTTGAATTTAACCACTGGCCATGCCATTTAGCTTTGGCGTTAATCTTGTAACTAATAATGCTTAAGACAGATTTTATTTTAGCATAAAAAAATTCCACGGAACAAGTTCAAAAAAAGGAAGAAATAGCTTCTCTCCATCATCGACTCCAATAGTCATACAGTGTGGGTCAGACCCTTCGGCCAAAATCCATGCTGGCCAAGTTGGCATTCTGGGCTGGTCCATATCCTCCTCAGCCCTTCCTATCCATTCATCCATCCAACTGTCTATTCCTGCTTCCACAGTTTACTCTAACAATGTTTGTGCTTCGTGGGAACTCCCTGTGCACAAATTGACCACTGTATCTGCTGTATTACACAACACACATCCAAGGAACTTGAGTGGCCGTAAAGTGTTTTGGGACTGAAATGTGAACCTTGCCTTTCTATTTTGATGCTGGGAACAGACTTCAGATCACTGCCAACACATTTTGTGCCAAGAATTGGGGGGTTTTCACCATATGTTGTGTACTCAAGGTGAATATTGAGGGTTACATGACACTGCAACTCTTAAACAGGAAAGTTAAACATTGTGAGAAAAGATGTTCTTCAGTTTGGAAAGGATGTGAAACTTGTTAACTCAGCACAGGGGCCCCTAGAACAGCATGAGGAAACTCTGGAAATCATGAGTGGGCAATTTTTCTTCATAGAATGATAGAACATGACAGCACAGAAAACAGGCGCTTTGGAAGTTCTAATCTGTGCCAAACTATTATTTTGCCTAGTGCCACTCACCTGCACCCAGTCCATCACCCTCCAGACCCCTTCCATCCATGTACCTGTTCAAATTCTTCTTAAATGTTAAAATCGAGTCTGCATTCACCACTTCAGCTGGCAGCACGTTCCACACCCCTATCACTCTCTGTGTGAAGAAATTCCCCCTAAACCTTTCCGTTTTCACCCTTAACCTATTCCCTCTGGTTTGTATCCCACCTACTCTCAGTGAAAAGAGCCTACCAACATTTACTCTGTCTATCCCCCTCATAAACATTGATCAAATCTCCACTCATTCTTCTACACTTGTCTTTAATCAGGGATTAAAAATCCAACCACTCTTAATTCTACATTTGTCTTTACCTTTTTCTTATTTTGTACTAAGCTCACAAGCTCCTCCTCAACAACTCAGTTTAATCTCACTTTGCCAGACACCTGCCCAGAGGAATCCTCAGGGTGATCAATTATTTACAGAATGAGGAAGGGAGGGCTTCCTGATATCCACGACAAACCTTACTCCTCAATTAATGCAAAAGACCTGTTCTGGCAATAGGGGGTGGTTGGTTGGGTATGGACTTGGCCAAGAGATGGTAAACAGTAACTGGTTAATGGTTTATTATTTGAAGTGAACTAAGTGGTGAGTTCCCCAGTTTTTGAATTAAAATCTTACTGTTTATTTATAAATGTGGACCCATGGATCAGAATTTTGAAACATATAATGGTGCTAAACTTGGCAATATTGCAAATTTGATAGCACTGCTCTTCTTTAAACATCCCTGGAGATTGAGATTGACTGATTCCATTTCAGTTTTGGGGATGGGAGATACCTATGTATGAATTTCTTTTTGTAACATGGGCACCAACTGCACGCTGGACCTGATAGAGTGAGCTCTAGATCCAATAGCAAGTATGTCCAAGATGATGATTAGGCTTTGCTGAATGTACGTAGGTTAAACGCATGTAATAACACACAAATAAGGGCGACTACACACACCCAATCACATACAGACATACTGAGAATAGTGTGTAGGTGTGCACACTCACATGCACAAACATAATCCCACACACGCATGCGCGCGTGCACACACACACCCACTCACCCACCCACATACAAACACACAGAAACTCTTGACTACACCTTCTCCAACATCTTTTTCACTCCCCACCCAAGACCACTTCCTCCTTGAGAGGTTGTGTCATCTAAGTGGCGACCCTGACCAAACTTTTACAAACATTTGATGGTGACCATGCATTTTAATTACGTGTGATATGATATTAAATCAATATTTGTAACTTGTAGTTGAGAATATAAAATGTTTTTGAAGTTGTGTCCAGTTATGGGTCACTCTCCTGAGAACAGTGCCAAGGGCCAGGAAAGAGTGTGCAGTGGGTTCCCTGAGACAATACCATCTTGACTGATTCTAGGTCTGTGGGAGAATCTGGGCTTGTTGACCTTGGGCTCAATGGAAGAGATGGTCAGAGTTTTGAGAAGTTTCACTGGAGTCAAAGGATCAAAACTGGCGAATGAGTCCATGCCAAATATTATAGGCTGCAAAAAAGCAAGAGAGAATTGTAAGAATATCTCCCATCTCAAAAGGATGTTGCTGTCTAGAACATACTTCCTGAAAGGATGGGTGGAACTTGATCCCAAAGGAATTTTGGAAAGAAAATGGATGTGAATTTTGAACACAAGGATGTAGGAAATAGGAACAGGAGTAGACCTTTCAGCCATTCAAGCTACTATATAATTGAATGAATTCATGGGTGATTTAATCTTGGAATTAACTTCTAATACCCCTATGGTCCAAAAATCTAATGATAGAAGTAAATCCCTGTAGACCAATATGGAAAGGTTGGTTCTGAACTTTCATTGGAACAGTTTTTCAAAGAGCCAAGATGGGTGGAAAGGTTTCCTTCTGTACCATGCTATTCTATGTTGTGGCAGATGATGACTTTCAGGAAGGGACTGTGCCATTTTTACCTGTGCTTTTACATCCCAGTTCCATTATTATATTGAACCTCCAATGGGAATCCAAATAGTTGCTCAGAATTCAGAAGCGAGGATACTGGGAGTGGAGTTAATTATAACAGGATAAGAGGTCATTGAATAGAACCAGAGAACATTGCAGCACAGAAATAGGCCCCTTTACCCCTTCTAGTCTATGCCAAACCATTTTCCTGACTAGTCCCACTGACCTGCACCCAGACCATATCCCATCATTCCCCTCCCATCCATGTATCTGTCCAAATTCATCTTAAATGTTAAACCTGAGCCCGCATTCACCACTTCATCTGGAAGCTCGTTCCACACTCTCACCACTCTCTGTGTGAAGAAGTTCCCCCTAAACTTTTACCCTTGTCCTCTGGTTTGTATCTCACCTACCCTCAGTGGGAAAAGCCGTCCTATATTTAATCTGTCTATCCCCCTCATAATTTTAGATACCTCGATCAAATCTCCCCTCATTCTTCTACACTCCAGGGAATAAAGTCCTCACCTGTTTAATCTTTCCCTGTAACTCAGATCCTGAAGTCCAGGCAACATCCTAGTCAATCTTCTCTGCACTCACTCTTTCAATCTTTTGATATCTTTCCTGTAGTAAGGTGACCAGAACTGCACATAATACTCCAAATTTGGCCTCGCCAATGTTTATATAACTTTACCTTAACATCCCTCAATTCCTAAACAATATTTTGTTGTATGAAGGCCAATATGCCAAAAGCTCTATTTCCAACCACTTTCGGGGAATTAAGTATCTGTATTCCCAGATCCCTCTGTTCTCCTGCACTCCTCAGTGCCTGACCATTGACCGTGTACGTCCTTACTTAGTTAGTTCTTCCAAAATGCAACACCTCACACTTGTCTGCATTAAATTCCATCGGCCATTTTTCAGCCCATTTTCCCAGCTGGTCCAGATCCCTCTGCAAGTTTTGAAAACCTTCTTCACTGTCCACGACGCCTCCAATCTTAGTGTCATCTGCAAACTTGCTGATCCAATTTCCCACATTATCATCCAGATCATTGATATAGATGACAAACAACAATGGCCCAGCACCGATCTCTGAGGCAACACCACTGGTCACAGGCCTCCAGTCTGAGGAACAATCATCAACCACTACTCTCTGGCTTCTCCCGTCCGGCCATTGTTGAATCCAGTTCACTGTGGTTACCGAGCGTCTGAACCTTCCTGCTAATCGCCAATGTCAAAGGCTTGACTAAAGTCCATGTGGACCACATCAGCAGGCCTTTGTCAATAGATGTGTCTCAAACGCTAAAATATAACCAAATAGCTATCATGTTAAGATTTCACTATCAGCTCCCTGTAACAGTGTTGAGTCACACACAAAGTGCTGGAAGAACTCAATAGATAGTTAATGTTTTGGCTGAAACTCTTCAGGAGGAGTAGCAAGAAACAGGCTGACTATTTATCATCCTCCACGGATGCTGTCCGACCCACAGCACTTTGTGTGTTGCTCCACTTTTGCAGCATCCATCTTTTCTTGCTCGTGATCCTGAAATTGCAAATTGTGATTAAGCCTGTTATATTTTCCAATGTTACTTCTCCAAGGTATTTGCACATCTTCCAATTGGAACCCCATTGCAAGCTGCCACAATCGGCCAGCAACCAGAAAGTTTCAGGTGCTCAGTCATTCACCGGTGACGTCTTGGACCTGAAACACTAAGTTTGTTCCTCTTTCTTTTTATTAATTTGTAAGTTTTATTTATTAGACATACCAAGTGTCTGTGCCATTTTGAACGGTGCGAGGAAACTGGAGCCCCTGGTGAAAACCCACATAGACAACACGGGATTAGAAACTCAGTCTGGTCCCAATCACTGGTGCAGTAAAGGCATTGCGCTGACCACTAAGCCAACCGCGCTGCCCTTTCTGCTTGACCTTTTTGCTGCCTGACCTTTGGAGTATTTCCAACACTTTCTGATGTTATTTTGGAATTTCAACAACCACAGTTTATTTTCAGCAAATTTAGAATGACATTTTTCATTGATGGAATCGATGACATATTAAAGAATGACAATTTGGGGCATTTTTATTATTCCACTGAGTTTGGGGTTTTCACAGAAAATTATACTGAAATAATAATCAAGTGTGGCGAACACTTTGCATGAGATAGAATAGAGGAATTTGAAGAACACCCCAAAGTGGCATTTCACCACCACAATATTCACACCCGAGGTTGAGCTTCAGTTCATGGCTCTGGTAATTCCCTTAAAACAAGATTAAATGAAATTTGATTGAGGCCTGGCTAATTTTGCACAAGATTTCCTGCTTCCTATATTTGGTTGGGTCAGTGTCAGCCAATACAATCCAGAGAATTTTCAAGCTTATGACATCTTCTTCAGTTATTTACCAATAACCAAACAGACATTACTATAGAGATTTTTGTGTTGGCTTCAAATGCTTATATCAAACAGTTGTTGGAAATACAGCAAGCAACTTCTATTCTGTAAAGTCCATAAGATATAGGAGCAGAAATCAGCCATTCAGCCCATCATCTTCCCTTGCATTCCATCATGACTGGTCCATTTTCCCACTCATCTGCCTGCTCAGTCTTCTCCCCTTAACCATTGATGCCCTGGCTAATCAAGAACCCATCTCTGTTTGACCTGCTGAGTTTCTATAGCATTGTGTTTTCACAACAATCTATCAATCTCTGCCTTAAATACACCCAATGACCCGGCCTCCACAACTGCCTGTGGCACAAATTCCACCGATTCACCTCCCTCTGGCTAAAGAAAGTCCTCTGTTCTAGGTGGACGCCCTTCAATCCTGAAGCTGTGCCCTCTGGTCCTAGACTCTCCCACCATGGGAAGCAACCTTTCTATATCTACTCTGCCCATGCTTTTAAACATTCAAAATGTTTCAGAGGCGCCCCCCCCCATTCTCCTAAATTTCAATGAGTAAAGGCCAAGAACTTAAAAACGCTTCTCATATGATAACCCTTTCATTCCCGCGATTTAATTAATAAAGTAATTACAGTCATTTCTTTAAGGTCAATGCGCAGGTTCAATGAAAGCCTTCCAACTACAGCTGCACATGAACATAAAACACATAAAAGAAGGGAAAATAGTAAAGTTTATTGTCATCTGATTGTACAAGTATAACCTGATGAAACAGCATTCTCTGGTCCTCGATGCAAAACACACACTCACCCAGACAAAACATAACATATACATGACAGGTATTTCATCTATATAAATAAGTAAATATTGTTTCATGAATATGAGAGTCACGGATGATCAGTGTGAGCAGTTCTTTTGGTTGTTCATCATTCTCATTGCCCATGGGAAGAAGCTGTTCCTCAGCCTAGTGGTACTGACTCTGGTCCTCCTGTCTCTTCCCTGATGGGAGCAGCTGAAGGATGCTGCCTGCAGGCTGGAAGGGGGTCCTCAACAATTTTGTGTGCCCTCTTCACACAATTATCTTGGTAGATCACGTCGATGGAGTGGTGGGGGGGGGGGTGGTGGGGACAGGAGACTCCACTCTTGTGGTCCTCTGGATTGTCAATTGATCTATTTCTATGCAGCAACAGCTGGCCAGGACGCTCTCAATAGAGCACCTGTAGAAGGTTGACATGATGGTGGCTGGTAGCCTTTCCCACTTCAGTCTTCTCAGGAAGTGGAGTCACTGTTGCTCCTTCCTGACAAGTGAGGAGATGTTGAGTGTCCACAATAGGTCACTCATTAAGTGAACTCCAAGGAATTTGGTGTCTTCACTCTCTCAACTACATAGTTGTTGTTGTTCTGTGGAGGGTGGTCTTTCCTGGTCCTCCTGAAGTCCATGAACATCTCCTTCATTTTGTCTACATTGAGACTCAGGTTGTTACTTTCACGAGATTTTACACCTCTTCTCTGTAGTGCGATTCCTGAAGTCCATGATCATCAAGAATGCTGTACATCTTCTCTGTTGGCTTCATATGCTCCTACTTTCAGGGAGCTATGAATGCACCCCAAGATCATCAGGACATCAGTGCTTTTAGGGATCCTACATTTACTACATACTTTCCCCTTAGATTCGATCTGCCAAAGTGTAACCTCACATTTGTTCAGATTAAACTCCATCTGCTGATTTTCCATCCAAATTTCCAGCTGATCTATATTCTGCTGATCCTTTTACCACCTCCTTCGTTATCCACAATTCCAGCAATTTCTGAGATATTTACAAACCAACTAGCCCATCTATATTTTAATCAGATTCATTTATCTAAATGTCAAAAACAACACAGGTACCTGCACTGATCCCTGCAGAACACTTCTAGTCATGGACCTACAATCAGTGGAATACCCCTCTACCACCATCTTCTGTCTTCAATGGCCAAACCAACTTTGAATCCCATCTGCCAAGACAGCATTGGTCCCAAGAGTCTTAATCTTTAGTATCATCCAAACAGGAGGAAGAGTACAGGAGTGAGATAGATCAGCTGGTTGAGTGGTGCCTCAACAGCAACTTTGCAAAGCAAGGAACTAATTGTGGACTTCAGGAAGGGAAATCAGAAGAACACGAATCAGTTCTCATCAAGGGGTCAACATTGGAAAGTGTAAAGAACTTCAAATTCCTGGGGTCAACATTTCTGAAGATCTATCCTGGGACTTCATGTCAATGCAATATTGAAGAAGGTTCTCCAGCAGATGTACTTCATTTGGAGTTTGAGAAGATTTGGTATTTCACCAAAAATTCTTGCAAATTTCTACAGGTGTACCATGGAGAGCATTCTGACTGGTTGCATCACTGTTTGGTATGGACAGGACAGGAACAGGCTATAGAGAGTTGTGAACTTGGCCAGCACCATCATGGTCATCAGACTCCAGTCCATTGAGGACATTGACAAGAGGGTCTCAGCAAAGCAGCCTCCATCATCAAGGACCCTCACCACCCAGGCCATTCACTCTGCTACTATCTGGAAGGAGGTACAGGAGCCTGAAGATGAACACCCAGGACCTCAGTGCCAGCTTCTTCCCCTCTTCCATCCGATTTCTGAATGGACAATCAACACTATCAAACATTTTCTCTTCTTTTGAATTAATTTATTAAAAAAAATGTAATTTATAGCAATTTGTTGCACCTGTGATGCAGCCGCAAAAGAACGAATTTCGTGACATACGTTCACAACAATAAATTCTGATTCTGTCTAGTCAAATACCTGAAAAACATCCATTAGACAACATTTACTGCCTTTTTTTCATCAACCATCTTCACCACCTTGTCCAAAAAACTACTAGATTTTTAAGACATGACCCCTCCCCCCATCCTGAGCCATGCTGACTGTCCCTAATAAACCCAAGCATTTCCAATGCAAGTAAGTAATATCCCTAAGAACCCTCTCCAGCAGCTCCCTGCCATTAAGATTCACTGGCTTATAATTTGCTGGATATATCTACCTCCCCCTCCCCCCCTTAAACAAAGGAACAACACATTGGCTTCTCTGCAGTCAGGATTGAATCCATGTCCACTGACCCAGAAGCGAGTGGACTATTTACAGAGCCCACTGGTGGTACTGAAAAGAAAGCACTAGGGAAGAGGAAGAAATGGCCTCCAACCTCTATCTCTGACCATGATCAAGCTATGTGAAATGTAGCAGTGTTGGACGTATTGGCAGGCCCAAGCCCCAGGAAAAGGTATGTAGATCAAAAAACTAATCACATAAATGTTGGTGGCCTAAAGCCAAACAAACACCTGTTGTCCTTTGTCTAATTGATAATTCCGATTGAAAACTTCCACTAGTAAAACAAGAAGTAGATTCCGATTGCCCAGCCTGTATTTTTTTGTTTTGTCAGAGATAATTGGTTTACCACAACACATTTCACTTCTGTATTTTGAGAAATACCCTTCTCATTTCAACTGTCAAAATAGTTTATCAAATGTATTCTGAATCCTCTGTAGTTATCCACACAATGTGCTGTTGAAGCCACATTTCCTTACATGATTTGCACAATTGTGGATGCCTTTGGAGGGGGCCATTCAGCCCATCATGCTGAGGAGATTCGGAATGTCACCGAAGACTCGTAAACTTTTATAGGTGTACTGTGGAGAACATTCTGGGTGGTTGCATCACTGCTTTGTAGGGAGGTGCCAACTCTCAGGAAAAGAGAAAAACTCCAGAGGATTGTTAACTCAGTCTGCGACATCACAGGCACCAGACTTCACTTCATTGAGGACATCTACATGAGGTGGGCTCTTAAAAACACAGCCTCTATCCTCAAGGACCCCCCCACCATCCAAGGCCATGCCATTTTCCCTCTGCTACCATTAGGAAGGATGTGCAGGAGCCTGAAGACAAGCTCTCAATGGCACAAGGACAGCTTCTTCCCCTTTGGCATCAGATTCCTGAAAAATCAACAAACCAAAGACATTGCCTCACTTTGACTTTTGGGCACTATTTTTAATTGTTGTATGGTTGTTTATAGAAATGTCTGCACTGTGAAGCTGCCGCAAAACAACAAATTTTGTGACTTGTTCATGACAATAGATTCTGGAAGAGCAAACCTATCGATCCTACACCTAGCTCTGCCCCCAGCCCACATGGTATCCTCACTTTTAAAAGTTTCCATCAAATCTGCATTCACAGCCCTTTTCAGAAAACATGGTCCAATCACAGCAACTGAAATTAAATATTCTCCTTGGACCATGTCAAGTTGATGGGTGGGATCGGGCCATGGGAGGATAGGGGCCGGTCTGGTCTGAAGTTCAGATGCATGAGGGATGACCTCATAGAAACATTTTGAATTTTGAAAGGCTTGGACAGAGTAGATGTGGCAAAGTAAAAGCACAATGCTGGAAAAACTCAGCAAATCAAACCGTGTACTTTATAGAGCAAAGATAAAGATGTGGCAAAGTTGTTTCCCATGGTTGAGGTGTCAAGGACAAGAGGGCACAACTTCAGGAATGTAGGGTGTCCATTTTAAAACAGAAACACAGAGAAATTTCTCTAACCAGAGAGCGGTGAACCTCTGGGATTTGCTACCATGGGCGGCTGTGGAGGCCAGGTCATTGAGTGTATTTAAGGCAAAGATTGATGGGCATCTGAATAGTCAGGGTATCAAAGGTTATGGGTAAAAGATAAGCAAGTGTGGATGAGTGAGAGAATGGATCCGCTCATGATGGAATGGTGGAGCGGACTTGATGGGCTGAATGGTCATATGGTCTTTCGGGGGTGGGGGAGCAGAAAAATAAACCATTTTTATTCAATGTTTGTGAGAATTGGGATGAGAAAATCAAATCTCCATATTGAGAAAAAGCAAAAAGCCTTTGGAGATCTTGAGTCTCGTCACCACTGATTTGTTGGCCATTTTATTGCGAATGTGTTCTTTGACATCACACTTCTGTCAAGTGCAAAAATTACTGCAAAAGTTGTGAGTTCAAGTAAGAGGTGATGACATCTGAGACTTCCATACCCCCCACTCCATTTGTTCAACAATTGGTGGCCATGCCTTCAACTGTCTGGGCTTTAACCTCTGGAGTTCCACCCTAAATCACATCTTCACCTCCTCTGAACCTACTCTGAAAAGGACCCAGCAGGTCTTGACAGAGGGTTCCAATCCAATATGTTGACTGACCATTTCTCTTCATGGATAATGTCTGACATGCTGAGTCCCTCCAGCTTCTCACAGTTTGCTTAAGATTCTAGCATTTGCAAGGTTTGTGTTTCTCAAGCGAGGAGAAAGGTTTAGGAAGAGATTTGATAAGATTCTCTATGAGAGACTCGTTCAGAAAATCATGAGCCATGGGATCCATGGATCCTTGGCTGTGTGAATTCAAAACTGGCTTGCTTGTAGAAAGTAGAAGGAAAGTATTCTGCCTGGAGGTCAGTGACTTGTGGAAGGGCCATAGGGATCTGTTCTGGGACCCCCTCCTCTTTGTGATATGTATAAATGACTTGAATCAGTGGTTTTCAAACTTTTTCTTTCCACTCACATCCCACTTTAGGTATTCTCTACGCCATCGGTGCTCTGATATTAGTAAGGGATTGCTTAAGGTGGGATGTGAATGGGAAGGGAAGGTTTGAAAACCACTGTTATAATCATTCCTAATTAACTCGTTAGGTGCACAGTTTCATAACTCCAAAGGAAATGGGCCAATGACAATTTTTCTCAAGCAAAATATTTCAGTAACAATTGGGCCTAGAGCAGTGGTTCTCAACCTTCCCTTCCCACTCACATCCCACCTTAACAATCCCTTACTAATCGCAGAGCACCGATGGTCTAGGGATGACTTCAAGTGGAATGTGAGTGGAAGGAAAAAGTTTGAAAACCACTGCAGTAGGTGAACTCATCTGTACACAAGTGCCACCAGATCATGGGTCAGGCACCACTGTTCTGAAAACAAAATTCCATAGCATTCCTCAAGGCAAGGTTAGCAGAGCTGAGACTTCTCTTTGGAGTGAAGAAGGATGAGAGGTGACTTAATAAGGGTCTACAAGATTCAGAGAGGCATAGATAGGGTGGATAGCCTGTGCTGTTTTCCTGGGGTGACAGTAGCAAACACTAGAGCACATCTCCACAAGGTGAGGGGAGGGATGTTTAGGGGAGAAGTCAGGGGTAAGATTTTTTTACACAGAATTGCAGGAGCCTGGAATATTTTGCCAGGGGATGGTGGTGGAGGATGGAACATTAGGTGCATTTAAAAGACAGACACATGGATGGAAGAAAAATAGAGGGTTACAGAGTAGGGAGGGTTTAGTTTATTTTTGGTGGAATATACGGGTTGGCCCAACATTGAGCACTGAAGGGCTTGTACTGTGCTGTAGTGCTCTATGTTCTACATTCCAAGAGAGTTTCAGAGCTCGAGATGTAGATTGCTAAAATTATAGCAGCCCATGTTTAGCAGTGGACACAACATGGGCCAGAGATGGGGAACACAGAGTTCTTGGGAGATTTGCGGGGAAGGATTGACAGGACCATGGAAGAATTTAAACCAAAGGCTGAGCATTAAACTTAGGAGGTTGGTGGAAATTCAGAGGATGTCTCAGTGAGCACAGGGTGGTAATTGACTGGCACTTGCTGTGACTAAGGAGGTAACTGGAGAATTTGATCGGTGAAGAAAGGATGATCAACTAAGTGTGTTGGAAGTGGTGAATGTAGATGTGGTTCAGGAAAGGATTCCACAAGCACCAAACGTACAAAATAATCCCACTTCTTATCAGTACTCACCCACACTCTGGCTTGCAGTCAAACTCCTCCTCCAGGCACTCTAATTTGACTGTATTTACAGCACAGACTGAGGCCATTCAACCCATCAGGTCCATGCCAATTCACAGAAGAACAATCCCATTAATCCCATTCTGCCTCCACTTATTTCTCTGCAACCCCAGAGCTCACTTTCTTCCACTTGACCACCATCTTCCCTAGAATTCCTCTCCTACTTACCTACGCTAAGGGATAATTAAAAATGCCAATTAACTCACCAGCACATCTTTAAGATATTGTACCTGGGGTGCAAACTCTGTGTAGAGAGCCCAGAGCTTGGGATTAATCCTAGGTTCCTCTGAAGCTGTGATGCAGCAACACTAATTGCTGTGTCACATTCAAGATTCCTTTATTGTCCTGTAATAAAACATGGGTAATATACATCAAATTAGTTTTAGTCTGCCGTATGGCAGACAGAGTCGCCATCAGCAGAAATTGCCCAGAGCACCTTATAGTCAGAGAAGGAGAAGCAAAAGGGTGTTCCCCCAGAGTCACCATGTCCACGGATTCAACACCAGTGCTCCCGCAGCTGCAGTTCAGTTCAAACCATCAGCCGCCCGAACTCCAGATCCGAACCTCCAACACAGTCAGGAACCCTTCAATACCCTTGGCCTCTTCTTGCATCCTGGTTCAGAAACCTAGTACCCCTTTAGTTAGTTGCCAACAGTCCTCAGCCCGGTGCAAGTCTTTTGACCACAGTAACCAGCAGTCCATTGCCTTGTGTGTTCTTCAGCTGTTCTGTCACCATGGTCACTGTCCTGTAGGTTGTCTCCTCTGCTTCTCTAACAGGGGGGGGAGGGGTTAATCTCCCCATTTTGTGGTGCCCTTTGCCAGTCCTCTGCTCCCTGGAGCTGCCATCCTCATGCTGCCAATTATAGGCACCGTCATCTTGGGCCCAGACCCATGGTTGCAGGATTTTAAAATAAACCACCTCTGTTAACAGGCTGTTTAAAGTCTTAACAGAGCTGCCAGTAGTTGGACTGGGCTGTGGAACCCAGCGGAGCTGCCAGTAGTTGGACTGGGCTGTGGAATCCTGCGGAGGAGCTGCCAGTAGTTGGACTGGGCTGTGGAACCCTGCGGATCTGCCAGTAGTTGGACTGGGCTGTGGAACCCTGCGGAGGAGCTACCAGTAGTTGGTCTGGGCTGTGGAACCCTGCGGAGCTGCCAGTAGTTGGACTGGGCTGTAGAACCCTGCGGAGCTGCCAGTAGTTGGACTGGGCTGTGGAACCCTGCGGAGCTGCCAGTAGTTGGACTGGGCTGTGGAACCCTGCGGAGAAGCTGCCAGTAGTTGGACTGGGCTGTGGAACCCTGCGGAGCTGCCAGTAGTTGGACTGGGCTGTGGAACCCTGCGGAGAAGCTGCCAGTAGTTGGACTGGGCTGTGGAACCCTGTGGAGGAGCACGGTGTCTCCTTAAGCTCACAAGCAGAGTGCGTGTTGACATCAGTGTAGAACAGCCTCTATTTAACTGCATTGCACTTACAACCCAAATGTTCATCAGTGCTGATACTTGGGGTTCAGGAGGAGTTGTTCTTGCTTCTGTATTAAGAGATTATGAGTTCAAATTCTGCACCAGAACTTTGGACATATCATACAGTCTGAATTTCCTTGTCCAGAACCACAGATGTTATTAAATTTAACAGCACGGTATCAGGCCATTTCAGTCCACAAGCCAGTGGTGCCCAATTTATACCCAATTGACCTCCAACCCCCAGTACATTTCGAATGGTAGGAGGAAACCAGAGCCCCCGGGGAAAACCCATGCAGACACGGGGAGAACGTACAAAATCCTCACAGACAGCGAGGGGTTCGAACCCTGGTCCCAATCGTTGCACTCTAAAGGTGTGGCACTAACCACTGCACTAATGATGTGCCACTGTTTGAGGTGATATCTGTTGACAAATAGGATGCGCTTCTGTTCTCAAGTGAACACACGACAACTCAGGGCTAAAGAGTTCTTATAGAATGTCCCAACCAATATTTATCTTTCAACTAACTTTGCTAAAAAGAGGATGTTTTGATGATCATCTCATTGCTGCTTGTGGGATCTTCCTCTGTATAAACTGTGTTACTTTCCCTCACATTAGAATTTTATAAGTACGGTTCATAAAGTATTCAAAATTGAGGTGGTGATCGAATTGTGCAAATGTAAATGTGCTAGGAAGTTCCTATAAAGGCACAGAATTTGCAAGACTACAGCTGTGTGGCAGATGAAATGATCTAAATTACTGACATCCCCATGCACTGCCCGAGGCCATTCTCTTCAAAGAATATGCTCTTACAGTGAAAGGGGAAGTGTCAAGAAAGGGAAGTTGTTGCTTGTTGTTCCAATACCCAACCTGTGGAAGTATTCAGAAAGGTGAGTGCATGACTGTAGGGGGGGGGGATTTCGGCAAACACCCTTACCTTTTGTTTTCTTTCTGAAACTGTTTGAAAGGTGGGGCAGGTATGGAGAATCCCCTTCTGTCTTGGTTACTTAATTAGAATTTATGGCTCCAGGCATTTTACAGCACATTTTTGGCACGTGAGTGATTATTCACTTCTATTCATTAACTGTGGACCAAAACCTAGTCATCCCTCAACCCTGAAATTAATACAATATTCAAGATTATTTTATTATCATGTAATAAAACAGAAAATGTGATATTACACAAAATTTCCTTTAGTCTACAGTAAGGCAGACCAAGATTTGTTATTAGCAGAAATGGCCTGGTGCCCCTTCTTAAATGAGAGGATGGTCTCCCATTTTCTGGTGCCCTGCTCCAGTCCTCCACTAGCTGACATCATTAGCTTTTCAGTCAGAAACATTAAGATTAATGGAAGAAGTTTAAAATCTAGAAGGAGGCCATTTGGCCCATCAAGCCAATGCAATGCTATCTAATCCTATTTCCCAGCAGTGTGCATAGCTTTCTAAGTGGTCATATTTTAGATACAGTGATGGTTTTTGCCTTCATGACTTTTTCAGACAATAGGTTCCAGTTTCTATCTCCTCTCTGCAACTTTTAATCTTACTGCCAGTTGAGAACAAAGACAGTACCGCACAGGATCAGTTCCTTCAGCCTATGTATCTGTGCCAAGCATGATGTCCAGATAGGCTAAACTCTCTACTAAGGCAACTACGGGGCCATCCATAATGCTTGGGACAAAGACACTTTTTTCATTTATTTGCCTATGTGCTCCACAGTTTTAAACGTGCTATCAAACAATTCACGTGATTAAAGAGCACCTTCCAGATTTTATTCAGGGTTATTTGTGTACATTTTGGTTTGACCATGTAGAAATTACGGCCCTTTTTATACATAGTTCCCCCAATTCAGTGCATCGGAATGTTTGGGTCATTTGGCTACACGGGAGTATGGTATGATTCATTGCCTCATTGGTACAGGTAGAAGGGAGCTGGGCCTGCTTCGAAGCTTTTCATCACCTTTGAGGTCTGTAGTTGCCATTTTTCTACACGAAGACCAGAGTTGTGCTGATAAAAGTCAAAGAGGTCGTTATATGAGGCTGTAAAACAAGAATAAGACAGTCAGAGACTTCGTCCAAACTTGAGGATGACTAAAATGAATGTGTGGAACATCATTAAGAAGAAAGAGCGACTGGGGAGCTCAGTGATCATGAAGGGGGATCTGCAACACACACACGCACACCCATCTTCCAGTCTCTTTTTTTGAATTTTTTATTTTTTGATTTTTTTCACTAAATATACATATCAAAATGTTACATTTTCAAGAAATATAGATATAAAAATATATTTTTAACTTTTTAATACAAAACAAAACCCAACATCCCTTTCCCTCCATTCCCCTTCAGAGTATAAATCCGAAAATCGTCAGGGCTTGCAGTTGGGTTTAAAAAAATAAAGTTTTAATTGGGGCAGTCACTTAAATTTTTATACTATATTGCTTTTATTGTCATATTTGGGGCCCCATTTTGTCTGAATATGGTTGCCATATTTTTTATAATTACATCAGATTTGGTCTTTAGATTGTATGTGATTTCCCCCCCCCCCCCACAGCTGTTCATCTCTGTCTTCCATCAGGCTGTCTGTAGAGGGGAGGTGGATTTCCAAATAATTGCAACACATTTCTTAGCCACAGCTAAAGCCATTTTAACAACTGAAATTTGGAATTTAGTTAGTTTATTACTTATTTCAATAAAGTTGCCCACAAGATAAAGGTCCGTGAAGGCCACCCCCATTATCCTTGTTAGTATTTCAGTAATATCCTGCCAGAAAGGTCTCACCTTCACATATGACCATGTAGCATGTCCCATTTCTATTCCACATCAAAAATACGTCTCTGCTATTTCCAACTTTGATTTATGTGATTTCTGTGGTGTGAGGTATGATTGGTGTAGAGAATTATATTGTACTAATCCATATCTTGCATTTGTAACTCACGTCATGCTATCTAAACACCAATCAGACCAACATCTTTCCATTATTGAAACTCTTAAATCAGACTCACTTCTCTCTATCGATCTCTGTAAACCTGGTTTTGCACTTTCATTTTGGAGAGAAAAGTACATTTTAGATATAAATTTAGGTGTGTTCCCAGACAAATTATTCATTTCATCTCATTCATTTCAGGTGGGGCCAACTTTAGTCCCATCTTTCTCAAGAACGATTTTAACTGGAGAAAGCAGAAGAAAGTCCCATTAGCTACTTCATACTTATTTTTTATTTGTTCAAAAGACATAAGAAATCCTTCCATATGACAATCAACATAACTTATTCCTTTGTCATACCATGAAATCAATATTTTGTTACATCGATTTGTTACCTGCTTTTTTCCCAACATAATAATTTATTCTCTCTTCCATTCTCTCCCAGTCTTTTATTTCAGGCGCTTGCCTACTTTTTACCATTCCTTGAGGAAGGGCTCAGGGCCAAAAGGTCAGATATATATCTTTACCTCCCATGGATGGGCACAGCGAGACTGGCTGAGTTCCTCCAGCATTCCTGTGTTTTTACTACAATCACAGCATCTGCAGTCTCTCCTGTTTTATGCCACTGAAACGATGTTTTATTTAGTGGTCATTTTTAAACAAATTTACAATTTGAATGTGGATTTAAATGAATTTTTACTTTTTTAAATTTTTGTGAATGACTTGAATGTTTCTAAATTAACTAATAAAAGGCCCTCTAACAGCAAATCCATCAGGATGCGCTGGGGCAGGGTCTTAGTTGTTGCTCACTCATAGGGTCCTTTCCACGTTAAGCAAGAGTCTGTGCTGAAAAGTAGATCTCAAACACTGGGGACTGTACACTAATGAGATGTCCTGGTGATAGTTGGACCAAGAAAGCCTGACTATCATCAAGAACACTTGGCCATATTAGCTGAGAAAATGCATCAGTACCTCTACCTCCTCAGAACCTTAAGGACATTTCTCACACAACCCACATCCCTTAACAATGTCTACAGGTGCCCATTAAAAGTATCCTGCCAGGGTTATAATATTGTGTGGGATGGGAACTGTTCCACCCTAGACTATAAGAAACTGCAGAGGCCTGTGAATGACATGGTTCAGACCATCACACACCCCGTCTTCCTTCCATCTACTCCCTCTATAACTGCCACTGCCTTAGAAAAGCAGCCAACATATTAAAAGGCTCATTCCACCCCAGGCACACTCTTTTCACCCTCTCCCATAAAGAAGATTCACCATTGAGAGATCATGCGCCACCACGTTCAAGGACGTTATCAGACTCCTGAATGAACCTCAAAATAGTAGAAATATGCCATCTTTGATCTATACCAACTCATCTTTCTCTCTCTTTAACTCTCCATATTTGCACCATGGCTTCCTGTGTGTGAGATGTAACACATTGCTGGCGTTCATTTCAAGAGGAACAGAATAACAGGGCAGGGATGTGCTGTGGGTGCTTTATAAGGTACTGGTGAGACCTCTCGGAGTATTGTGAGCAGTTATGGGCTCCTCATTTAAGAAAGGATGTGTTGATGTCAGAGGGGGTTCACAAGGATGATTCCAGAAATGAAAGAATTATCATATGAGGAGCATTTGACAACTCTTGGCCTGTACTCGTTAGAATTTAGAAGAATGAATGGGGATTGCATTGAAACATTTCAAATGTTGAAAGTCAAGGACAGAGTAGATGTAGAAAGGTTGTTTCCCCCGGTGGGAGAGTCTAGGACAAGAGGAAAAACTTCAGAATTGAAGGTTGTCCACTTAGACCAGAGATGTGGAGGAATTTCTCTTGCCAGTGGTTGGTGAATCTGTGGAATTTGTTGCCACAGGCAGTTGTGGAGGTCGGGTCATTGGGTGTATTTAAGGCAGAGATTGATAGATTCTTGATTAGCCAGGGCATCAAAGGTTATTAGGAGAAGGCAGGGGAGTGGGGCTGAGTGGGAGAATGGATCAGCTCATGATTAAATGGTGGGGCAGACTCAATGGGTTGTATAACTTATTTCTACTTCTGTCTTATGGCCTTATGTTGCTGGACTACTCAGGCCAAAATATTGACTGTCTTTTGCCTTTCATGGATGCTCCCTGACTTGTAGAGTTGCTCCAGCATTTTGTATGTTGCAGCACCCATACAGTACCATAAGGGAGCTTCAGCTTTGTCTGTTTGAGGCAGGAGCGTAGAGTGGGACTGTGGATTCATGACTGCCTTACTCAGAAGTAAGTGCTTCCCACTAAATCACTCCCAACTCCTCACAAACTACAGGGATCATCTATTGGTTACCACTGCACAACAATGCATTAGGCCATGCAGTAAATGCTCCGTTTTTCAGATTCATTGCTAGATTTATTTGCCAACCCAAGAATAAACCTTCAATCTGTATCATCAGCCAAATAAGCAGAACTGGAAAGTAGTTTTCTCAGAATAAACTCAAAATAGTTGGACGTCAACAGAATTAAGCAGAAGAAAAGGGCTTTTCCTAAAATAACCACTCAGAGTGAAGGTTCCAAATGGCTCACTGGGTGCCTTGCATTGGGAAGTCCTGACTCATGAAAAAAGTCCACAGTCAAAGTTGCACAGCATAGAAACAGGCCATTCAGCCCACTCTGTGCTGACTATCTTGCCCAGCTATATAAATCCCACTTGCCTGCATTAATTCTGTGCCCTGCTCATTCGGTAAGTGTCCAAAAGCATCTTAAATGTTTAACCTTTTAAAAATATAGAGATACAGCACGGTAACGGGCCTTTCCGGCACAGAAGTCTGCGCTGCCTAAACCCATCCGTACCTCTTTGGACCATAGGAGGAAACCAGAGCACCCAGAGGAAACCCATGTGGTCACGGGGAGAACGTACATACTCCTTACAGATGAGGTGGATTTCAACCTGGCTCGTTGATGCTGTGATAGCATCACACTAACCACTGTTCTAACCGTGCTGCCCAGGTGTTGTCACCGTTCCAGCCTCCACCATCTCCTCTGGCAGCTCACTCCAGACTCCAGCTACTCTGTGTGTGAAACATTTACCCCTCAGATCCCCTTTAAACCTCCTGGCCTCACACTAATTCAATGGTCTCTAGTTTTGGACATCCCTTCCATGAGAAACAGTTGTCTCTACCTGCTCCATCTATGCCTCTCATAATTTTATATACTTCTAAAGAAGATTCACCAATGTAAGAACATACACCACCAGATTGAAGAGCAGTTTCTTTCCCACCGTTATCAGACTCCTGAATGAAATTGCACTCTGCCATAAGGCAGACAGAATCGCCGATAGTATCGCCCAGTGCCCCTTACAGTACACGAGAAAGAGAAGCAAAAGAGAGTCCATTCAGAGACACTGAGTGTCTGTGGATTCACCTCCCGCAACCTCCGTAGCTACACACACTCCTGTTCGATCCATCAGCCACCAGAGTCCTTAAAGGGAAGATCCGCGTACTTTGC
The DNA here is from genome assembly GCF_036971445.1 of Narcine bancroftii. Classification (NCBI taxonomy): domain Eukaryota; kingdom Metazoa; phylum Chordata; class Chondrichthyes; order Torpediniformes; family Narcinidae; genus Narcine; species Narcine bancroftii. The sequence goes on along the minus strand of NC_091479.1, from coordinate 104,657,587 downwards.
ATGCCTGATATTTTGGATGGCAGTCTATTCGATCATTATCATAGAGCCAAGTGGGCAAGGTGGTTGTGTGCAGATTGGCTGCTACATGTCAGTACTTCTGCTGTAACGTGGTACGAGATGTGGCGGGGAATGGTACAGAAATTCAAGGTTTCTCTTTCTTTAGATAAATTATTGTGGGAAGTCAAGAAGAAATTAAATTTTGACATACAGCATGGTAATAGGCCCTTTCAGCCCATGATTCCATGCCACCCAATTACACACAACCCCAGTACGTTTTGAACGGCGGGAGGAAACCGGAGCCTCTGAGGAAAACCCGTGCAGGCATGGGGAGAGCATATAAACTCCTTACAGACAGCGTGGGATTTGAACCCCGGTCCCAGTTGCCGGTGCACTAACCACTACGCTAACTGCTGCCCCAAACGTTGTCTTTGCTCGGTTCTCACTGATCACTCTCTGTAATTCAGCACTCTGTGCTGTATTTTAAACTGCTGTTCTATGTATGGGATACTTACTGGCAAAAGAAACATTTTCACTGCACCTCAGTACACAGGATGATAAATTTAGGAATTTCTCTTACCTAATCTCAGTCTGACATAGGCAACCACTTCCTTTTAAACTGTATCCTAAGCCTAGATTCTCCTGCAAGAGGAAACGTTCTCTCCACAGCACCCAGTCCAGGCTCCTCAGGATCTTAGGAGCTTCCTCTTTTCTCCCAGAGACCACCTCTCAAATGCACAACCATTACCGTCCAGAGGAACATCTACAGCTGAGGCAGAGGAGCACCACCACCTAGCCCACTCCCCTGCCTGCCAACATGGAAATATATCACCAGTCCTTTGTCAATATTGAGTCCCAATCCTGGAACTCTCTCCCCCAGTGTATCTTTACCAGAAGGACCTGGAGTTCTAGAAGGCAGCTCACCGCCACCTTCTCAGGGGTATTGAGGGATGGGCAATAAATGCTGGTCTTCTGGGGACATTAAGAACTGCACAGTGTAATTGAATGTTTGGAGATGAATATTCCAGAATGTTTCCTGGCTCCAGTTACACGGCAGGTTTCTAGAGCTAGGATGGTAACTGGTGCAAAATGAGTGGTGTTGAGAGAGATATATTTGCTGCCTCCTGAATTTTTTGAGGGGACTGACATTTTTGAAAGTGTGTCCAGTTCTTGTGGTCAGTGCCGGCGAGAAATTTCATGGAAATTACAGGGCTTCTCTTAACTTTTCAGGCAATCGAGTTGTTAAGCAGTGTCTGTGGTAACAAATTACTTATCATCTCCACCTGCACAGGAACTGTGGTAACACAGGGTTGGAATTATGTGACTGAGCAAAGCCTTTTGAGCTTTTATCATTGAAATGAAGCTTCCAACTCCAACTTGCTCCCCTGTTCATTACCCAGGCTTTTGGCAACAGGAAGTAATTTTCTCTCAATCACTTCTGCATTTTTCCAGAAAAAGTATAAGCCTTTTGTGAATGGATTAATGACAAATCAGATGAAAGTTATATCTTGTTTTAATGGTGGAGGAACTCAGCAGGTCTTGCAGCGAGAATAGGAGGTAAAGATTTATATCTGATGTTTCAGACCCAAGCCCTTCTCCACATTAGTTTTCATCAAAATATTGAGTACAGTAGTTAGGAAATTCCCTGGAGCATTGGAGAATGAGGGGAGATTTGATAGAGGTATTAAAAATGATGAGGGGTCTAGACAGAGTAAAGCAGGCTTTTTTCCACTGAGGTTGGGTGAGACAAGAACTGGAGGACATAGGTTCAGGGTGAAAGGGAAAAAGTTTAAGGGGAATTTTAGGGGGAATTTCTTCACTCAGAGGGTGGTTAGAGTGTGAACTAGCTTTAACATTTAAGAAAAAATTGGACAGGTACGTGGATGGGAGGGGCATAGAGGGTTGTGATCTCGGTGTGGGTCAATTGGACATGCTGGGGTGGAGCTGGACTGGAGAACGCTGTTTCATTAGGTTAGACTTGTGCAATCAGATGATAATAAACTTGACTCGGCACAGACTAGATGGGCCGAAATGCCTGTTTCTGAACTATGGTGCTCTACGGTTTAAGAATAAATCAGATGGTTAACATTTAAAGAATTAACAATTTACAACAATTATGTAAACCTCTTGGCCAATTAGGTCGTAGGAAAAGGTTCCTATTATTGCCAAAAAAGATCATCAAGCCTCAATACTTTGAACATTTCAGAATTAAGCAAAGGAGGTGTCAGAAATGAATATCAGAAATAGAATATGGGAGCATTCCGGCAAGAATCAAAGCAGCTAAAGCTGACATGTACAAAGAGAAGAGTTTACCCAAAGTTACAGTCGGTGCGTGTGACCCTCAAGAGAAATAATTTTGGGGGAGAAAGAAAAGCAGAGAAACTACATAATTCTGTTTTGATGGGCATTAAACACCAAAAAAACACCTGAAAATAGTGGAGGACATTTGGGGTGAATGAAGACTGGAGCTTGGAGCAGTAGAGCTCAGGAACCACACATCTGTGTGGGAAGTCACATCCAAATAAAGTGAAAACTCTGCTATTGCTAGATATTCCTCCAATCTGCTCCCCTCCTATTTATGGGTCTAAAATAGCAGTGTAAAAAATTACACTTGGATAAATGAAAGTAAATTAAAGCCAGTAAATCCATTGGCATAAATACTGGTTACAAAAGAGGTGATGATGGAAAGATTGGAAGCAACGGTTTCACCTTCCAAATCTCCGCAGATTCGAGAACAGATCCCACAGATTGGAAAGGAGCAAAGATTACATCCCTCTTGGAGAGAGCAAAGAAGGAATTGCAGATCAGTGATAGAGAAAATTCTTTTATTGGGGAAGTGGTAACAGGCACCCAGAAAATAATTTTAAAAATCCTTGTCTGCTTTACTGGGACTGAAGTCAAGGGTGGACAGGGTCATGTTCTTACGAATAAATATCTCCCATGTCCTGCCCTAGGACAAACACATCAAAGTGACATCCAAGAGAGCCCCCCATTGCCTCTACTTTCTCAGAAGACTAAGGAAGATCAGCATGTACCCATTGTCCTTAAACAACTTCTGCAATGTACGGGTGGGGGAGGTGGGTGGGGTGGGGGGGCTCTGTTCAAGATTGGAAGACAATACCAAAGATGGTGAATACAGCTCAGAACATCACGGAAAATTTCCCTCCCTTCTACAGAATCAGGATTTATTGTCATGAACAAGGCATGAAATTTGGGGTTTTGCGCCAGCAATCATAAAGCTAACATTCATATTATAATCATCCTAAAACATCATTGTAAAAAAAACCAGTGTCTTTGGTTCATTGATCATTCAGGAATCTGATGGGAGCGGGGAAGAAGCCCTCCTTGTGCCGCTGAGTGCTCGTCTTCAGTCTCCTGTACCTTTCCCCTGATGGTAGCAGAGGCCCATCTCTCACTGCCTCGCATTAAAGCACCCACCTCACCACAGGCCAGAAACTTCCCCCTCCTCCCATTCGGGAAAAGGTTTGAAGAGTGTGAAACCACACTCCAAAAAGCTAAAAGAGAGTTTTTTCCACACCCCACAGTCAAGTTTATTATCATCTGATTGTACAAGTATAACCCGATGAAATAACCTTCTCCGGTCCTTGGTGCAAAATATGCAGACAAACAACCTGATATAACACACATACAAACCCTACCATATACATGATAGGTATTGATCAATAAATAAATAAATAGTTTCATGAATATGAGAGTCTTGAGGGGGTTAATGTGAGCCATTCCTTTGGTCATTCAACATTCTTCCTGCCCGTGGGAAGAAGCTGTTCCTCAGCTTGGTGGTGCTGGGTTGGATACTCCTGTATCTCTTCCCCAATGGGAGCAGCTGTAAGATGCTGTGTGCAGGGTAGAAGGGGTCCTCAATGATTTTGCGTACCTTCTTCAGACCATGATCCCTGTAGATCACATCAGTGGTGGGGGTGGGGTGGGTGGGGGGGGGGGGAGAATGGACACTTCAGTGATGCTCTCTGCCACTTTTCTGGCCCTGTGAATTGACCTCCGATCCATTTTTTCTTTTTCTTTGTAATCCTATAATCTGTAAATCATGGTCTTTACATGCTGCATGAATGTAGAGAGAACCCTTCTGACTGTAAGAGCTATCTTGTGACAAAATGTACAGATAATAACAGCACCATTGATTTATATAAAGGAACAAGAATGGGAGAAAAAGGGGAAGAACGGAGGTATCTTGGAAGAAGAGAGATGCATCTTGATAGCTGTCATTGGAAAACTCCGTTCTTTGGGCTGGAATGTGAGGTGCTGTTCCACTTGTTTATGTCGGGCATCACTTTGGCATTGGAGAAGGTCCAGTACAGGCAGGTTGCTGTGTCCAAAGGAAGGAGAATTGAAAAGGTCATCTTGGGTGCGGACACAGGGCAGATGTTCTGCAAACCAGTCATCTCATCTGCACGTGGCCTCACCGAGGTCAAGGAGGTCACATGAAGACCAAGATGGCGCTGCTGATGCAGACGTGGGGAGTGAGGGAGCAGAGGTGCAATGCTCCCACAGGGTCCAGTCTCCCAGATGGGCTTTGAATGGCCTGTTGAGGGAGCCAATGGTGGTTTTAGTTGAAATCCCATGATCACGGGTCTGTGTCCAAGATGGCAGCATCTATTAATCGACAGCAGCCATGAAGGGCTGCAGACTCCGGGGAAGAGGATGACTGGAGCAGGGCACCAGAGGATGGGATGATCACCTCCCCCCCATCTGACTGAGAATAGCAGAGGAGATGATCCACGGGAACGGTGACCACGACGGTGGACCAGTGCAGGGGCTCTGTGGCTGAGGGACCAGTGCATATGGCGGCTTCTGGCGACTCAAAGTGAGGAACCCCTGGAAGCCTTGGGCTGCCGTGAGACTGGCTTGAACTGGCTGGAAAGATATCAGTTATCAGAACCGGGGTGCAAGGAGGTGTTGATGGCGCTGAAGGGTTCCTGACCCTGTTGGAGGTTCGGATCTGGAGCTCAGGTTGCCAATAGTTTGTGTGACTGCAGGAGCTGCAGAAGCACTAGAGGTGAATCTGTGGACACTCGGTGACTCTGGGAAACTCTCTTTTGCTTCTCTCTCTCTGACTGTAAGAGGCGCTTAGGCAATTCCTGCCAGTGGTGAATCTATCTGCCTTGCAGCAGGCAAAAAGGAATTTCATGGAATACGACAGTGTTTAATACCATGGTAATAAAGTGAATCTTGAATGCAGTAGATGCCTTAAATGGTCCAAGTGCCTTTGAGAGCAGGGTGGGATTGTAGCCAGGGTGGGTAGAATTGGTGGGTTCTGATGGGTGCAGGAAGCAGCACTGATGCACTCGTCAATGTATCAGAGAAAGATTTGGGATGTGGGTCAAGGACTGTACCGTGTACCCAGTGAAAAGACAGGTGTAGCCAGGATTGATGTAGATGCCCGTGGCTACACCTTAGATTTGTAGGAAGTAGAAGTGAGAGGAGTCAAAAGGGAGGTTGTTCCATGTAAGAACAAGTTCTGCCAGACAGTGGAGAGTGTTGGTGGAGGGGAACCGGTCAGGTCTTTATTGCAGAGGGAGGTGGAGGGCTTCAAGACCTTCCTAAGGGGTGTTGGAGGTTGAGGACAGAGGACTTGGTCTGATTTGTCCTTTTTTGTTTCAATGGCCTCTGGAATTGTGTGATCATAAAGTGAACTGTTGAGAGAGGAGCTGCATGCATTGGTTTGTTTCCTTGCTCAGAGCTTCACGGACAGATGAGTGGGTGTCCTCTCTGGATTTTAACTGCAGCGTCAGAGGGTCCCTTCCTAATGGTGAGTGTGCATGTCATAGAACACAGCCCACAGTCATTGGCCGAGGGAACGAAGGGAAAATCAGCCTGACATCTTGAGGTTTAAACTCTCCATTGATTGATTCGTTCCAAGGTTTTCCTCAAGATTTTGGGCTGGTGCCTGTCGGAGATAGTGGAATTAATTTTCCTACATGGTAACAGTCCTAACTGCTAACCACAGCCCACATCCTTACACAGCAAGTAAACAAGGATCACCATGGCTGCTTGTCTGCTAACTGTAAAAACCCAGAACACATTCTCTGCAAGATAAAGAGAAGCCTTGTCCTAATTGTGATGGGACTTGTTGGTACTGGGAAAAGCAAACTACAGAAAGACAGACTTACATCATGACCTCCGGATGACCCAAGGCACTAGAGTCAATGTCACGTAAAGCTGGTGTGTGCACGGCAAGGTGCCACACAACAATGAGAAAGGAATTATTTGTCACATTATGCCCAGTACACCGAGAAGGCCAACTCTAACATCCACACCGCTGTATAAAGAAGAGGAACGGGTGCCCAATAAAAAGGATGTCCAATTAGCATCAAACAAGGGTAGCATGAAAGCAACTGCTTTGGGGTCTGTTCAGGAGCCTAATAAGTGCAGACTGATGTCTGCCTGAATGGTCTTTTGGCCTGTTGGTGTGAGCCTTCTCCCTATGGGAGGATGGGCTGTGATGGAACCTTCAGGGTGCCGGCTGCCTTTCCTTGACAACGGGAGATGTAGAATGAATCCATGGATGGGAGGGAAGTTTGAGTGATGGTGCCTGTTGGAGTAATTATTGGTGAGTACTGTACATGAGCTTATTGTCATACTACAATGTGTTTGTACAATGCACTGAAATTCTTACATGCTGCAGCCACATAAAAAATATTTAAAACTTTAGTATACATTTAACTACCACAATATTCCACGAGACAGAAATAGATAATAAATATAAAAGGGGAGATAAATATTTTTCCATTCTCAGTTTAAGTCTTCTCTGACAGGCCGGGGGTGGGGTGGGGTGTGGGGGAGGTGAAGAGAATGTAGTCTGTCTCAGATCCGATTTCAGATTTCTTGTCAGAGTACACACATGATATCACATGTAACCCTGAGATTCTTTTTCCTGCAGGCCAGGCAGAATTACTACTTATTGGCAGTGCAAAAAAAACTGGACTCAATGTGTACAAAAATCTATAAAGTGCACAAGTCCGAGTCATTAAATGAGTCTCTGATTGAATTTGTCATTGAGGAGTCTGATGGTGGAGGGAGAGCAGCTGTTCCTGAACTTGGGCGTGTGAGTCTTGTGGCACCGATACCTCTTTCCTGATGGCAGCAGTGAGAACAGAGCATGTGCTGGGTGGTGTGGGTCTTTGATGATTGCTGCTGCTCTCCGATGGCAGTGTTTCCTGTAGATGGTCTCGATGGTGAGGAGGGTTTTGCACATGATGCCTTGGGCTGTGTCCACTACCTTTTATGGGCTTTCTGCTCAGGAATATTGGTGCTTCCGAACTAGGCCATGATGTAGCTGGTCAGCACACTTTCTACTACTCATCTGTAGAAGTTTGCCAAGGTTTCCGATGATATGCTGAACCTCCGCAAATTCCTGAGGAAGTAGAGGCGGTGACGTGCTTTCTTCACTATATCATTACAGATAGATGCCAACTTACGATGTTCTGATTTACAATAATTCAAAGTTACGATGGGCAGAATCTGTACTTTTGTTCTTGAGCTCCAATGTTTATCCGCATTTGTGATGTCTCGGCCTTCTGTGTGTCTGCCCGCGCGTTTGAGCTCCTGACGCCACAGCGCCCGTGCATCTAAGTTCCCGATGCCCCAGCTGCCTACTCGTCTGAGCTCCTGATGCCCCAGCCGCCCGCGCGTCCAAGCTCCCAATACCCCGTACACCTGTGCATCCAAGTTCCTGACACCTCGGCCACCTGCGCATCTGAGCTCCCAACGCTCTGGCTGCCCATTCGTCCGAGTTCCCGACGCCACGGTTTCGACTTACAATAATTGCGACTTACAATACAAGTTCCAGGAAAGGTCCTCCACAGTAGTGACTCCCAGGAATTTAAATTTGCTCACCCTCTGCACCTTGGATCCCCCCAATGACCACTGGATCGTCCACCTCTGGTTTTCCTTTTGTAAAGTCTACAACTATCTCTTTGGTTTTGATGGCATTGAATGTGAGGTTTTGCTGTTGGTGCACCATTCAGTCAAGCTTTCAAATTCCCTCCTGCGTACTGACTCAACACCCCTTTTTATACAACCTTCTACAGTGGTACCGCCAGCAAATTTGCATATGGTGTTGTGGTTATATTGAAAGTCATGGTCATAGGCGTGTAGTGAGTAGAGTGGGGGCTAAGTTCACAGCCCTGGGATGCTCCAGTGCTGATGAAGATTGTTCTTGTCAGTCCGCACTGATTGGGGTTTATTGGGGTTCAGTTTTAGCGTCACATTATACCTGATGCAGAGATAAGGGTTTGTTTTGCAAGCAAGTTCATTCTGTACTAAGCCAAAGAACAAGAGCACATTACAGTGTATGGTGTTATAGGGAAAAGATCAATTAATATCAAGCATGAGAGCACTGTTGTGGGTTTCATTCAGGAGCCCGATGGTGTGCGATTTCACACTCTTGAACCTTCCATTCTGCCCATTCAGTACAATCATGGCTGATCATATGACCTCAGTACTCTATTCCTGCCTTCTCTGCATACCCATAGGCTGTGTCTGGGTGGGACGTTACAGGTTCTCTGAACATTGGCTGCCTTTTTGAGGGATTCCAGTCCAGATCAATGTCTTGCATTAAATTACTTTCCCTCTTCTGGATGTAATTCTTTCTTTTCTTTGGGAAATGTTCAGAGTCCAGAATCCCCCTGAAGTGAGGGGGCATCCCTGAATGCTTCACCACAGTCTGGACTCTGTGTGTAGGTTGGATAGGAAATTTTTGGAAGTGCTCTGGGTCGATAGTCCACGCCATTGTGCATTGTGTTCACCTCATCTTATGACCCTTACAAATGGCAGAGGGGGAATTTCACTGCCTTCTCAGTTCAGCCCTGTGATGGTTTCAGCTGCCTCACCAACTTCCGCTAATCAGCTGCCAAGTCATAGGACACAACCAGCCTTTTGCAGATTCACTCTGACTGCCAAAAACCTTTGATCATCATTCAGCCAACCAGAGAAGTTGATAAACACAATACCTTGCTTTCAAAGGGCTCTTTGGTGGATTTAAATGTAATTCTGCAATAACAGGAGCTGCCAATTGATAAGAAAAGCTAATAATTGAAGGACTTGCATTTCTGTAGCACCTTTCATATCCCTCTCATTGCATTCCAGAGTGCTTCACCACCACTGGAAGCACAGTTGTTAATGGGGCAGTGCAGTGGTGCATCAGGTAGTGCCGCTGCCTCACAGTCCCAGAGACCTGGGTTCGATCCTGACCTCACATGCTATCCCTGTGACCACGTGGATTTCCCCCCACCCCCCCAGGTGCTCCGGGTTTCCTCCTAAATATTTGCAGGTCGGTGGGTTTATTCGCCACTGGGATTGCTCCTGAGCTCCCATTCGGGAGGTAAGTGGTAGAATCTGGGAGCGTCGGAAGAATAAAATATAGGGATGGTCGAAATAAGCCCTTGCAGGGGTCATTGAAGCCAATTAAGCTGCCAGCATGTCTCTGAGACAGGGGAGGAAACTGGAGTCCTGTGGTCCTGTGGTCACAGGAAGAACGTTACAACTAGTAGTGTATCTAGGTAAATAGCACCAATGGCAAGCACTGAAATTTTCATGCACAACTTGGCTGGCGCTGACCAACTGTGCCCCCTGACACAGCGCCCTAGAAGTGAACTAGTGGATTAACTCCCACCCAGGCCTCCTCCGTAAGGGAAAGACCCCCTCCTCTCACTCCCCCTCCTCACCCCCTCCTCTCACTTGACCCCCTTCTCTCACTCTCCATCCTCTCACTTCCCTTCCTCACTCCCCCCTCTCACTCTCCCTCCTCTCACTCCCCCTTCTCTCATTCCCTTTCCTCTCACTCCCCCTCCTCTTGCCCCCTCCTCTCGCTCCCCCTCCTCTCACTCCCCCTCCCCTCACCCCCTCAATCCTCCTCCTCGCTCCCCCCTCTTCTCACTCCCCACGCCCACTTCTCACTTCCCCTCCTCTTGCACCCATTCCCCTTCTCTCGCCCCTTCACTCCTCCTCCTTTTGCTCCCCCTTCCTTTCACTCTTCTCACTCCCCCTCCTCTTGCTCGCCCCTTCTTGTTCCCCCTCCCTGTGCCCCCCTCCATTTACCCTCCTCTCACTCCCCCTCCTCCTCCCCTTCCCCCTTCTTGCTCCCCCCTCCTTCTTGCCCCCCCTCCTCTTGCCCCCCCCTTTCTCAGTCCCTCCCTCTTCTCGTACCCCCCGGCTCCCCTCCCCCAGTAACAGAACCCTTGATTGTGAGCCACACCATACCACATTGAGATTTAATACTCCCAGTCACCAAGAGTGTTGAAGTGACCCAAGTCTTGTGTTTATTACCTGCCTGCCTTTCCCGGCTAGAAGCTGCAGCCTCTGCAGGCAAAATGGCCGTATTCCTTACTCATAATCCCCCACGCAGCTGGAACCATTCTGCATTTCCCTGGCATTGGCAGAGCAGTTCCAGCTGCGTGGGGAATTATGGGTAACAAAGACGGCCATTGCGCAGTTTACCCATGCCCAGGACGTGCCGTGGCTGCCATACTCCAGAAATCCTGGCTACACCTTCCCACAAAACGTGTGTAGCTGGGTTAAGACAGAGTACTGAACACCTTGCCAAATCTCCTCAGACTCCTTTGGAAGTAGTGGTGATCGTGTGACTTCTTCACGGTTGCCTGAATGTGCAGGGTCCAGGAGCACACGCCCCAGTTCCAGACACCCCAGCCCAAGTGAAGATCTGTATGACATCCACTCATCAATCCATTTGGAAACCTATGTGTCACAGTGAGGCCACCTCTCACTCAATATATTAACCAATGAAACTCGGTTGGACAACTGGCGGGGGAGATCAGACTAGAGGACATTGCCTCAGGATTCTGGGGAGTAGATTTAGGATGGAGATGAGGAGGAACTGCCTTTCCCAGAGGGAGTGAATCTGTGAAATTTTTTGCCCAGTGAAGGCGACCTCAGTAAATAAATTTAAGGTTGGATGGATTTTTTCATAGTAGGGGAATTGAGGGATGTGGGGAAAAGGCAGGTAGGTGAAGATGAGCCCATCATCAGATCAGCCATGATCACACTGAATGGCTGAGCAGGCTTGATGGGCCCTTGCTACGATGTTCTTCCCCTGAGCTTTCTGTTAGCTGCCACTTTAATGCTCCATCCCACTCACAGCTATGGGCCTGTGCCTGCTGCGCTGTTACAATGAGATCCGAGACAAACACGAGGAAGTGCACCTCATCTTCTGACATGGCACTTTGCTGCCTTTTGGATTTGATATTGAAATCTCCAGTTCCACATTTCTGACTGTCTAAGTCCACCTGGAACATCAGGGGGTTGTTCTGAATTCCTTTTTACCTGTCTGCGCCTGGATTCTGTGTCCAACCTAACCTCCTGCTCTGTATTTTGCAACTCTTAACATTTATTTGAAAAGCTACAGATGTTGGGATCCTGAACAAACGACGAATCGCTGGAGAAATGGAGTGGGTCAGCCAGCATCTGTGGGTAGAAATGATCAGTCAACGCTTAGGGTCAGGATTATTCATCAAGACAGTACAGTTAGCGCAACACTGTTATAGTAGCAGAGACCAGGGTTCGAATCCCGTGCTGTCTGTAAGGAGTTTGCATGTTCTCCCTGTGTGGGTTTTCTCTGGGGACTCTGGTTTCATTCCACCCTTCAAAACATATGGGGGTTGCAAGTCAATTGGGTGTAATTGGGCAGCATGGGGTTGTGGGCCAGAAGGGCCTGTCACCATGCTGTATGTCTGAATTTTTTTTTAATTAAACTTTTGAATTTAAAATAGATGAAAGTATAATGGGGGGGTGGAGGTAAACCCTTTATGTGGTAATTTTACTGATTTTATCTTGGATGATAAAGGTTCCGCACCCAAAGCGTTGACTGACCACCTCTGTTTTCTCTCTCTCTCTCTCTGCTCCCATTCAAGTCATTGGCCAGATAACCTTGTTTACAGCTTATCACATGGCCACCTTAGTTAACCGGTTATATTCAGTAACTTCTCATTGGACAGTCTGTGCGTAATGGAGATCAGGTCAGTGTGTTCACAATGCGGTCTCCTGTACGTTGACCAGATCACCTTGTTATAGCGTATTCCATGGTCACCCTGGTTTTCCCCATCGGAGACCATGCTCCTACCCTCGCTGCAGCACAATGAACTTCCTTTCTTTCCTCCCAGGTTCTGATAAAGAGTCTTCAACATGAAACGTTCACTCTGTTTCTCTTCCCACAGATGCTACCTGACTTGCTGAGCATTTCCAGCACGTCCTGGTTTTACCTTAAATTTCCAACATCCACGGTTAGTTTGATTTTCATTAGTTTAGTCATTTTGTTTAATTCATTTGTATTTTGGGAGTTCTGCGATTCAAATTCAGATTTCTTGTCGGAGTACATACATGGCACCACTCACATACAACCCTGAGATTCTTTTTCACGCGGGCCAGGCAGAATTATCACTTATTGGCAGTGCAAAAAAAACTGTACATAACATACACATATAAACAAATAAAGAAATGTAAACAAACTGTTCAATCCAGAGAGGAAAAAAAATCAATAAGGTGCACAAGTGAGAGTCTTAAATGAGTCCCTGATTGAGTTTGTTGTTGAGGAGTCTGATGGTGGAGGGGGAGCAGCTGTTCCTGAACCTGGGGGTGCGAGTCTTGTGGCACCGATACCTCTTTCCTGATTGTAGCAGTGAGAACAGAGCGTGTACTGGGTGGTGAGGGTCTTTGATGATTGCTGCTGCTCTCCGACAGCAGCGTTCCCTATAGATGTTCTCGATAATGGCGAAGGTTTTGCCTGTGATGTCCTGGGCTGTGTCCACTATCTTTTGGAGGGCTTTATGCTCAGGGTCATTGGTGACCCCATACCAGACCGTGATGCACCCAGTCAGCACACTTTCCATCACCTCTCTGTGGAAATTTGCCAGAGTTTCTGGTGCCATACCAAACCTCCACAAACTCCTGAGGAAGTAGAGTCGCTGACGGGCTTTTTTCATGATGACATTAGCGTGTTGAGTCCACGAGAGACTTAGTGTCTGACAACTAATACGAGTACAACACAACTTTATTCACTTGGCTCTGTTACACGGGAAGATGTGGTGTCAACTACAATAGGGTCTTTCTGTAAGAAAGCTCATACACAGATGGGCACCGACCCTTTTAACTGGTTTAGCTTCCCATTCTACAGCCTGTTCACGACTGTTCACATGACCTGTCATCTGCAGACATCTAGCACGAGTTTCAAGACCAGCACGGCCTTGGTTCTCATGTCTCGCAGCTCCGCTACTAAAAGAAAACAATTTCTTTAAGAGACTCTCGTATTTTCCCATAAAAATGTTCTTTTTAAGCCTTTCCTTGCAGATGAAATCTATAAACAGAAGGAAATAAAGCAAATCTATACAATCTATTCCATAATCTACCAGGGGAACTTTTAAGTTCAGGTTTCTTGTCATGTTCAGCAAGATGCAGTAATAGAGGTTGCTTTGCGAGCAGACCAGTAGATATCTCAAACATAGGACAAAAGAAAGCAGCTCTATGAAAGTACAGTCACAGGGAGAACAAAAGCGACAAGTGATGAATTCTGATGGGATGCCTTAAATTGTACACCTGCAAAATTAAATTTGATTTTTAAATTTAGACATACAGAACATTAATGGGCCCCTACAGCCCACAAGCCCATGCTCCCCAAATACACCCTTGTGATATCTCTGCACTGGATTTCTTCCTGCAGGGATGGGACACTGAATAAAACTTTCCCATCCAATTTTGTTTGGGAGATTTCTCCAAATCTAGAGCAGAGTTGAGTGGAATTAGGCAGGGAATATCTGGAGTTGCTCTCCCTGACCTGCTGCTCTGTCTCGAGGAACACCCTTCAACAACTCTCTCCAGCCAGATCTACAGGAATCAGCCATCCGGCCCGTCAAGCCTGCCCCACTGTTCCATATAACCACGACTTATCTGCCTGTGGACTCAGCTCCATTTACTTCCATGTTCCATCTTTACACTGGAGTTGGGGGGCGGTGCCTCCATCTTTAAATATTAATTTATTTATATTTTCAAATTCATCAGTTATTTTAACGTAATCTTATCCATTTGACATTGATTTTGAGTAAGAAAAGAAAAAAACAAGAAAAAGTGGAACAAGCCCAAACTCCACCCCCCCCCACCCCACCCCCAGGCAAAAAAGAGAGAAATCATTGATAGAATTGAAGAGAGAAAAGAAAAAAAAGACAGAAAAATAAAAGGTTTCATTGGATTCATCAACCTCCTGCCAAGGGACAAATATCTGGACTTACCCGGAACCCCAAGTGGTTCATGGATGCAGGGAGCTGAGGATGGGATGGGGGTGGAGGGGGGACATCGTTAAGAATCTACACCTACCTGTTGAAGATATAGACTCCAAATTTTTAGAAAAACATTGTATTTTTTCCTCAGGTTATAAGTATTTTCTCCAAGGGGTTTCAGGCCTATATTTTCGCTTTCCAATGAATCACGTCAAAATGGGAATCAGGTTTCCAGGTTACTGCTGTTCACTTTCTGGCCACCACCAAAGCGATCTTTACAAATTCTAAATGGTGTTTCGACAGCCTCATTCGAGGTCTGACATCTGCTGTATTTCCCAATAAAACAATTCTGATATCTGTACAAATTAATTCTTAATGATTTCTTCTAGAATATTTCCTAAATCTTCCTAGAAAGGCCTCACCTTGGAACATGACCAGGTTGAATGTAAAAACATTCTTCGCTGCATCTAAAACATTGATCTGATATTTCTGATTTAAATTTGTGCGATTTTTGCGGCTTAAGATATAGATGGTGTAAAAATACTGATGTGTGCCAGTCGATACCTGACATTAGTAGGATTGGTCGTGCTGTCCTGACATGAGTCAGACCGGCCTTTTTCATCAATTAGTGCACCAAATCTGGCTCCCATCTTCATCTCGATTTATGTTTCGGGTAACCCATTCGAAGTAGGAAATAAATTGCTTTGTAGTCCCCTTTCACGGCTTCCATTTTTGAGATAATTCTCTGGAGTGGGGTTAAACAAGGAAGAATGCAGACTTTACACAAAAACATTGGAGAACCTCAACGAATCACACAGTGTACTTTTTGGAGCAAAGACAAAGATACGTAACCGATATTTCAGACCTGTGCCCCTTTGTCAAAGTATAGGCAAATTTTCTGACTCAGCATCCTACATGAGCTCGGGCTGTCAATGGTCTGGACTCTGTGTAACTGCAGGGGCTGGAGGCAAATCTATGGACATTCGGGGACTCTGCGGAAACTCTCTTTTGCTTCTCTCTCTCTGTCTGTAAGAAGCACTTTGGCAATTCCTTCTGGTGGTGAATCCGTCTGCCTTGAAGCAGCAAAAAGAAATTTCATGTAATATGACAATGTTTTATTACCACGATAAGAAATAGAATCTTGAATCTTGATTGACAGCCCCACTGAGTTGTGGTTTGTGTCGATTTCAAACAGAATACCTAGGGAATCCCCTGCTCAACTACAGTTAATCCCAGGGGATGATTTCACATTCACCTGAAATTTATTGTCACATGTAGTAAGATGCAGTAATAGAGGTTGTTTTGAGAGCAGACCAGTAGATATCTCATACATAGGACAAAAAGAAAGACAATACAAAAGTGCAGAGAGAGATCAGTTAGTATGGAGCAAAAGTGACCAGTGATTCACCCTGATGGGATGCTCTCAATTGTATGTTTAAATTACACTTTTAAATTTAGACATACAGCACAATACCAGGCCCTTTCAGCCACGAGCCTTGCCACCCAATTACACCCAATTAACCTACAATCCTTGTATGTCTTGAATGGGAGGAAACTGGAGCCCCTGGGGGAAACCCACACAGGGAGAATGAAACAACTCCTTTCAGACAGTGTGAGATTCGAACCTTAGTCTAGGCCCAATCACTGGCGCTAAAAAGGTGTTATGCTAACCACTACGCCAACTGTGGAGTGAAGTCTGGTGCCTATGATGTTGCAGGCCGAGTTAACAACCCTCTGGAGTTTATTCTTGTCTTGGTGCCGCCATACCAGGCAGTGATGCTACCAGCCAGAATGCACGGTACATCTGTAGAAGTTTACAATGTCTTCGGTGATGTACTGAAACATCTCACAGAGCCGCTGCTGAGCCTTCTTCATGATTGTATCAACATGGAAGCTCCAGGACAGATCCTCAGAGATGTTGATACCCAGGAATTTGAAGTTCTTGACCCTCTCCACCACTGAGCCCTCAGCGAGGACTGGTTCGTGTACCCCTGACTTCATCCTGGTCCACAATCATCTCCCTGGTTTTGCTGAGGTTGTTGTCATTACACCATTCAATGAGTTGATCGATCTCCTTCCTGTATACGTTTCCTCATCGCTGTTTGTATTCTAATGTCAACTCTGGTGTCATCGGCAAACTTGTAGATGGCTTTGGAATTGTCCCTGGCAACACTGTCATGAGTGTATCATGTGTAGAGCAGTGGGTTAAGCGTGGATCCTTGGGATGCACCTGTGTTGATAATCGGGGGGGGGGGGGGGGGGGGGGGGGAGGGGGGGAGATGACATTGTTTTGAATTCATATTGACTGTGGTCTTCTGATGAGGAAGTCAAGGATCCAGTGGCAGAGGGGGGTGGGAGTGCAGAGGCCCAGAGTTTGGAGCTTGTTGACCATCACTGAGGGAATAATGGTGTTGAAGACCGAGCTGTAGTTGATGAAGAGCAGCCGTGTGTATGAGTTGTTGTTTTCGAGGTGATCCAGAGCTGAGTGGAGAGCCAGCGATATTGTGTCTGCTGTGGAGCGATTGTGACAATCGGGGAACTGCAGTGTTGAAAATGATGGTGGAAGAGGTGACTTACTGATTGTTCTAACGTGTTGAGGGACATCACCCCATCCGAACAACACCCAGTCAGGTTCACGCCTTCAGCTCACCCTTGAAGAACTGTGGCCTGGAGGGCTAAGGACTGAGCTGGAAGTGGTAATAAATGTATCTAGCATAGGTTCAATGGGCTCAATGGCTTGTTTCACTGCTGCCAGTTAATGGGCTTGTCTGCGTCCACTATTGGGATCCTATCCTATAACTTGTTTTACTACCTCTCCGGCTCTGCACTCCCTCAAATGTTTCTTCCATCCAAGGCATCGGTTCCAACACAGAGAAGGACTTCCAAATAGTTTCTCTCCTCTAAGCGCGATCTGCATCGAGTTCAGGTGGTGTTCCCTTTCATTAAAGCACTCATTTGATTTCACTATGAATGTTGACTCTAATCCTGGTTTTAATCAGGAAACATGATTCCTGTTTTAGATTTATATGGGTACAGTACTAAGCCCACAGAGTAGCCAGAGGGATCCCCAGTCAGAAAGCAATAGACCTTTGAATCTCAAGAGATATATGGTTGGTGCAGGAATGTAGCAATGAGGTCGAAGATCAACATTGACCTGATTGAACGCCGGTGAAACTGGACACAGGTCACCCTCACCCTGTCCGCAAAAATGACAGAGTGACCAGTGGCCAACTATTTCAAATCTGTGTTCCATCCTCGTGCTGACACCTGATTGAACACCGGTGAAACTGGACGCAGGTCACCCTCACCCTGTCCGAAAAATTGACAGAGTGACCAGTGGCCGATTATTTCAAATCTGCATCCCATCCTCGTGCTGACACATCTGTCCATGGCCTCGTGCATGGCCAAACCAAGGCCACCCGTAAACTGGAGGTCTAATATCCAATATCCACCCGAATGGCATCAACAGCGACTTCTCCAGTTCCTGCCAGACCACTCCCCGTTCTCCCTCTCTTCCCCTTCCCTCTGTCTCCTTTCCTCCAGCTCTCCACCCCCTTCCCTCTCCATTCACAGAGACATTCCCCCCTCCCCCTGTTTTCTGCTGTGCTCTCCCTCCCTTATCCAACTATTACCTACTGACTGTGGGACCGTGCTCCTCCCCCTGCCTCTCCTCCCCTATAATTTTTTCGGGTGCCTGCCCACATTTTGTTCATACCTTGATGAAGGGCTCAAACTGGGTTATGTTATCTTTAACTTTGCTGTATAAAGTACAGTGAACCATTTGACCTGCTGAGCTTTTACTTCATTCAGGTGTCTGTAGCCTTCTGTATTTTACTGTTGAACACTGGTGAGGGGTCGTCACACAGTGGGTGTGGAGAGGACATTTTCCCTAGTGAGAGAGTCTAGATTAGAACAATGGCTTACTGGAAAAACAGACCCCACTTAAAACAGAGATGGGGCAATTTCTTTTGTCTCGGGGATCTCAGATAAAATCAGCACTGGCCCCTAAAACCCTGTGTGCAGAATCTTCCAGCTAGTCCCATTGAGAAAGAGATACAGGAGTATTGAAAGCAGCAGGCTGAGGAACAGATTCTTCCCACTGGCAGTGAGAATGCCGTTTGTTTGCACTGAGGACCAAAGAATGTCATTTTGTCGGGTTGAACCAGTACAGTCGGATGACTTGAACCTTTGCAACTCTTCCTCACACACAGGCGGAAGTGCTATCTTGAAATATCTTTACTGTGGAGATGGACAGATTCTTATTGAATTGACTGGAATTGAATTATTTATTGTCACATGTACCAAGATACAGTTAAAAACTTTGTTTTGTGTGCCATCCAGGCCAATCAACTCGTATTTAGGTACAGCAAATTGAAGTGTGGGCGTGGTGCTACTGGGGAAAAAAAATCAGGATCATCACCTTTTGTCCAAGTTCAAGTTTAACCTTGTCATCACATGCATCTGAAAATGTAGTGGTAATTGTTTTGTGAGCAGACCAGCAGGCATCTCATACATAGTACAACATGGACAGCATGGTTAGTGGAGCAGTTTGGACAATGCTGTTGCAGCGCCAGACATCAGGACCAGGGTTTCAATCCCTTGCTGTCTGCATGGAATTTGTACACTTTCGTGGGTTTCCTCTGGGTGCTCTGGTTTCCTCCCACCCTTCAAAACATTGGGGTTTGTAGGTTAATTGCTGTACTGAGGTGGCATGGGCTCATGGGCTGGAATGGCCCATTACCATGCTGTCTATCTCAATTAAAAAATTAAATAATGTTCAAAGTAAGAGTCCCTAAATGAATCTCGGATTGAGCCTATTGTTCTCGTGGTATCCACATTATGCAGCTTTGTAAGTGCCTGTTTGCACTTGGAATTGGGAGGGGCATAAGCTCCAGTGAGAGTCTCAGGCAATGTAGAAGGGACTCCATTTAATTGATATGCTTTACGGCAGTGGAACAGGAGGTCGACATAACACCAAATTTAAAGTGTAAAGTAAGACCCAGTGTAAAGTGTAGAAGGGCAGAGTTACAGAGAGAGGGTAGTTAGGACTGAGCAAAGCAGCATCATTACATTATCTTTATTCAGGAGTCCGGTAACGGGGGAAAAGGTGTCTTTCAACCTGAGGGCACCTGATCTCACACCTGTGAAACGTCTTACCCATGGGGTGGGGTGGGGTGGGGTGGGGGGGGGGGTTGAAGAGAGTGTGGCTGCAGTGGGGTAACCCTTTGAGTCTATTTTTTTGCTTTCCCTTCTAATCTGTGCTGAATCATTTTTATGCCTAGCCCCACTAACCTGCACCCAGTCCATAGCCCTCCAGACCCCTTCCATCCATGTACCCGACCAAATTCCTCTTAAATGTTAAAATCAAGCCCACATTCACCACCTCAGCTGGCAGCTCGTTCCCCAATCCCACCGCTCCTTGTGTGAAGAAATTTTCTCTAAACTTTTCCACTTTCACCCTGAATCCATGTCCTCCGGTTTGTATCTCACCCACCCTCAGTGGAAAAAGCTGATCTACATTTACACTGTCCGTCCCCCTCATAATGTTAAATACCTTATCAAATCTCCCCTCAACTGTTTACTCTTTCCCTCTAACTCAAGTCCGGGCAGCATCCTAGTCAATCTCTGCACTCTTTCTATCTTATTGATATCCTGTCCACAAATCCTCCAAATGATCCAAATGCACAGTTCTCTGGGGTGTGAGGCACTAGGTGGGCGAAATTGCCCCTTATTCATGCGTCCTCGAGAAAGTAGATCGTTTCAAATTAAACACAAATTATGCTGCTGTTAAAAGACGCGTTAAGTTGGGGTTGGATGAGGTGAGTGAAGCCCAAGTCTGTCAACGCGGTGATGTGCAGTAAATCTGCCCCACACGGAGGAACCCAGCGGATCTCGCAGCCCGATCCTGCTGCAGTTCTGGCTCCGGGCGCTGCCACCCAGGGTCCGGGCGCTGCCACCCAGGGTCCGGGCGCTGCCACCCAGGGTCCGGGCGCTGCCACCCAGGGTCCGGGCGCTGCCACCCAGGGTCCGGGCGCTGCCACCCAGGGTCCGGGCGCTGCCACCCAGGGTCCGGGCGCTGCCACCCAGGGTCCGGGCGCTGCCACCCAGGGTCCGGGCGCTGCCACCCAGGGTCCGGGCGCTGCCACGCCGTCCTGCTGTTGTACAGAGGAAAGTTCCTTGACTCAGTCCGGGAATAAGTTTTTAAAAGTGGCTGCAAAGGGCGACAAGGAGGAGGAAGTGAGGGAACAAACTAAAAATCCCTAAAACGACTCCACGTATTTAAGGGCTGCTCTGGATTTTTTCGTTTGAGATTGATCTTCTTTCTCGACCCAGAGAGATGTTAATGTAGAAGGGCCGTCCAGGCCACGGCGGGCGTTCATCGAGTGACGACATGACGTCTCGCCCTTTGTTGCCAAGCCCGTCTATTTAAAAATGCCTCCAATGCACTGGCAGGGAGTTTAGCCAGGTAGGTCTCACCTGAGCCAGGTTCCGTCTGCATCCCAACGCCGCGAGCGCCCAGCCATCCCGGGACAGTGCCGAGGTTGATCCTGGCCAAGGTGACTCGTTACCTGTGCAGAGAGAAAGAGAGAGGGTTAATGATTTCAATGTTCCATTTCACAGGTCATCACGTCGTGGGACATTCACCATGGTAAGTCAGCCTCGGAAACGCATGGATCCCTTCCCCTTCTACTTGCTTGTTGTTAAAATTATTGTTGCAACTGGCAATCTTTATGCATTTATCCTTTCCCTTTATCTGTCTTGGCATGTTGGGGTCATTTAAGGTAGACTGGATTCCCTCATTTAATCATTCAGGGTTGTAGATTTAGGACGGAGATGAGGAGGAACTGCTTTTCCCAGAGGGTGATGAACCCATGGAATTCTCTGCCCATTGAAGCAGTGAAGGCGGCCTCAGTGAATACATTTAAGACAAGATGGGATAGAATTTTTGCATGGTAGGGGAATTAACTTTTTTAAAAATTAAAGACAATGTTAGATATACTGCCTTAACAGGTCCTTTCAGCCCACATACCCATGCTGCCCAATTTACACCCAATTAACCTACAACCTCGATACATTTTGAATGGTGGGAGGAAACCGGAGGCCCCGGGAAAAAGACACAGGAAGAACGTACAAACTCCTTACAGACCGTGCAGGATTCGAACCTGTCGCTGGTACTGTAACGGCGATATGGGGAAAGGGCAGGTAGGTGGAGATGAGCCTATCATCAGATCAGCCTTGATCCCAATGAATGATGGAACAATGGGCCAGATGGCCGACTCCTGCTCTTATTTCTTATGGAATATAAACCATTCGTTTGATTGCTATGAGAAGTTAAGGGTGTTTGTATTTTGTACTTACAGGTGAGTTAATATATTTGTTCTTTTGATTCCTAGAGTTGTTGGGTTCAAGACAACTACTTCAGTGATGCCTTGGAGGTGATATACCACCAGCAGCCTCAGCAGTTTCGCCAGGACACCGGTCTCCAATACCTGCCAAGCAAGTATCTCCCCCTGAACTTCACTGGGAACCTTGGAGTTATTGGCACAGCGCCATTGGATAACCCTTTTCCCTTCTTGTTTAGGTCCTCCACACTCAATGTACAACTTCCAACACCATCAGGAGACAGGACCTGGACCTTACCAATCTCTAGACAACCAGTTCCAGCCACTCCAGGACATGGTGAGTCCAAAATATAAGTAACTCGGCCCTGATGACCAAGCACACAATGTCTATTTGGGTGAGGACAGGTGAAGATGGAATAATGCATCAGAGTTCTGATTTAATTTGGGCATCCTGTTTGTTGCAGACACAAGGGTTGAAAGGCCTGTTCCTGTGCTGTACTGTTCGATGTTCTTTGCTGCATGTGGGTGGAATTACTGTTTAAAGCATGATGTTCCGTGACCTTTAACACAAACTCTAAAAAAGGGGAAGAACTCAGCAGGTCAGGCAGAATCTGTGGAGAGGGGCAGAGAAGGAGGGAAGAGAGTGAAAGGGGGAGGGGAGAGAAGGAAAGGAGAAAAGCAAGGGAGAGATAGAGAGGAGAGGAGGAGGAACAAAGAGAGAGGGGGGGAGGAGAGAGGGTGAGAGGAGAGAGAGCTAATTCAACAGCTCATGTGTATCTGCTGGTATGTGGACACCAATACCCCTGAGCAGAAATCCCTGCAAAAAGTGGATGCAGCCCAGGACATCATGGGCAAAACCCTCCCAACAACGAGGACATCTACAAGGAACACTACTGTCGGAGAGCAGCAGCCATCATCAAGGATCCCCTCCACCCAGCACATGCTCTGTTCTCGCTGCTGCCATCAGGAAAGAGGTATCGGTGCCACAAGACTGGCCCCACCAGGTTCAGGAACAGCTACTCCCCCTCCACTATCAAACTCCTCAACAACAAACTCAATCAGGGACTCATTTAAGGACTCGGACTTGTGCACTTTATTGATTTTTAAAACTTTTCTTTGTATGGCAGTCAGTTTGTTAGTGGGAATTCTGCCTGGCCCGCAGGAAAAAGAATCTCAGGGTTGTGTATATATATATATATATGTGTGTGTGTGTGTGTGTGTGTGTACTCTGACAATCAATCTGAAATCAATGAGGTCTATGTCCTGAGATCAGGATTGTGGAAAAGTTAGATTAAAAATGAAGGTGCAGGGATAGGGATCAGGAATGAGAAAAATAGGTAAGGTCTGTGAATGGAGATGAGAGGGGGAAGGTAACAAGAATGAGGTAGGAGGGCAAAATGAAGGATGGGTAGATCAAGGTAATGGATGGGTCAAGAGGAGATGTGACTGACCACAGCAGAATTGTTCTGTGACAGGTGTTAAAAACAGCACTGTGTGGAAATGCTTAAGATGTCATCACCTGTTTGAAAGGGAATTAAATAAAGTAGAGGAACAACAGGAAAGATCAGAGAAACGTAGCTAATTTGCCTAAACCATCAAAGAACCCACATCAGTAGATGGGATAAATGGCCTGCTGTGGAATTGAATGATTCCAGCATTCCACAAACATATTATTGAATTGCAGGTTGTGAAAGAGCACAACAAGGACTGTAGGTAAGAATTGCTGACCCATCAGAAGGTCCACATCCGATCTGTTTGAGGAACAGATCGCGCAGGGAGATCTGTCCCTCAGATTAGTTAATCTGACTCCTGTCCTCAGTGGAACATAACCCATCAATGACATCCCATCTCCACCAAAACCCCAGGTCAGTCCTGTTTCGGAACAGAAGGGGGAAGGAGGGGATGCAGAGACATATGGTTTGGAGGGAGGATCCTGGGAGATCTTAAGGTGACTCCAGATCCTAAGGATCCTCGTGGCATTGCATGGAACATGAGCAAGGAACTTTCCCCTGATGGTCATCTACTGACATCCCCCAGTCTCACTGCATTAACCAACATTTGGGGGAGATGCTGTGACACAGGACGCAGGATGTACTGGCTGCCACACAGTCCATGGCAGATGGAGAGTGAAACAGAACAAGGGAGAAAGCTACTCAATCTCTGCCCCATTAACCTGGCCATCGCAGGCATGTCTGTCCATGCCAGTACTGGGAATTTCACTCTTTTCCCCCAGGGTAAATGATTCTAGAGCCAGAAAGCAGAGGTTGACGATGAGGAGGGGAGATTCAAGAGAATTCAGAGGAGCAGCTTCTTCACTCAGAGGGTGGCCTGTCTCTGGAATGAGCTGCCAGAGGAAACAAAACTGCAGAATGGGCAGTTATAATGTTCAGAGACATTTGGACAGATCTATGGACAGGAACAGTTTGAAGAATGTGGACCAAATGCGGGCAAATGGGACTAGCCCAGACCTTCATCTTGGTTGGCATGATGAGTGGGACTGAATGGTCTGTTTACGTCCATGAGGATTGCCTCAATTTGATGGCAACAATGTCCCACTTTCACTCCGTGGCCACATGCCATGCAGGCTGTCAGAGTGCAGTTAGTGTTTCAGCTGTACCACACGGACAATTGCCTGGCAATGTTGAAACCAAGCCAGATGTGTCCACCCCAGGAAATTGAATCCAATCTAACCCTGATACTTTCCGTTCAACCAGCAGCAGAATGTGGAACAGCATAGTACAGGCCCTTCATTAGTTATATGTGAACTGAATAAGATATATTTTGTCAGGAAGGTTGAACAGACTGGAGCCCCTCATCCAGAAGGGGAGGCTTGGGTTTAATTTTAGGGAAGAGAGGTGTTGTCAGAAAAGGCCAAGATCAGATGTACCCCCCCCCCCCCACTCCCTTCCCTCTCCCACTGTTTTATTCTGATGCTCACCAGCATTTTCTTATGAAAGACTCAAGCCTGGAATGTCAGTTATGTCTCTGCCTTTGCTACACTGGACACTGAGTCTCTCCAGCATCTTGTGTGTTTTTACTTTTACTTCAGATAGGCCTCAAGTTTATTGACCAGTAAAGTAGGGATGAGAGATGGTAGCTGATGTAACAGATTTCTTATTTTCCTCTAATCTGTTACACTAAAAATTACCAATGAGTTCGATTGAGATGTCCACTCCGCACACAGCATCTTTCAGGTGCTCCCATTAGGGAAGAGGTACAGGAGGACCAGAGTGAGACCACCAGGCTGAGGATCAGCTTCTTCCCACAGGCAGGGAGAATGCTGAACGACCAAAGAAACTGCTCACACTGATCCCCTGAGACCATTATTTATTAAGCAATATTTATTTATTTTTATATATGTACCACATATGTATCGATTGTGTGTTTGCCTGAGGACCAGAGAATGCTCTTTCATCGGGTTCTTATACAATCGGATGATAATAAACTTGAACTTGGAGTACCACACTGGAGGCCATTAATATGCCAGCAATAAATCCTATGGGGTCCACAAGGAGCCTCTATACCCAAAGAGTGAAGAGGATTGGTTCCCATGGGCCATGGTCCAGATTGAAGTGGGAATGGAGTAGTTGGATAGGCTGATTTGGTGGGATGAGGAGGCTGGGATAACTCCCACGTTCAACCTTAGTCGTTATGTTCTGACTCGTCATATTTTAATTAAATGTATTAAGTTGAGGAAAACGGCATCACCCTTTCAGCCTGTGATTATCCAATTAACCTACAACAGTTTTGTTTGAACAATGAGAGGAAACCCCCACAAACATGGCGAGAAGGTACAAATTCCTACAGGCAGCACTGGATTTGAACCCTGCACCCTGGCGCTGTAACTACACTAACCATTCCACCCCACCATCATCAAGATTCTAGGTAATCCAGTGATGATGAGTTCAGTGACCTGGCCCTGTGGTCCAGGTGAGTGTTGAAGAGCGTACAGCAAGGGCAATGCAAGGCATCTCCAGGCAACAAACAAGTTCTGATCTACAGACCTTCCTGCCAATTTTGTCCACAAGTTGGGTTGGAAGATAATCTATGGTAACCATACCTCAACAATATTGTAATATGCCATCAAAAGCACAAATGACCATTAGGAAAAAAGTCAATGGACTTTTGAAGAGATCACCATGTGGACTGACATGGGCAGGGCAGTAGACGTTGTTTACATGGAGTTTAGCAAGGCCTTTGAGCATGGTAGGTTGAGCAGGCCCAATTGCATTGAAAATTGGCTTGCTGGGAAGTGTCAGAGGGTGGTAGTGAGGGGCTGTTACTCATGTTAGAGGCCTGTGATGAATGGTGTGCTGAAGGAATCTGTGCCACTGTCGGCTACATTAACAGCTTAGGTGGCAGTGGTCAGTAAGATTGCATTAGAGATATAGTGGAGAGTGAGGAAGGTCATCTAGCAGGATTGAGATGAACCGGGGAAGTGGGCCAAGGAATGGGAGAATGAGTGCAACTTGGATAATTTTGAGGTGATGCCTTTTGGGAGATTAAACCAGTAAATAGTAAGGCCACGGAGAGTGTTGTGGAAAGAAGGACCCTTGGATAGAGGTACACAGTTCCCTGAAAGTGGCGTCACAAGTAGACAGGGCAATGAAGAAAGCGTTTGGCATGCTTGCCTTTATCCATCTAGTTTTAGGCTGGGGGAAAAGGCCATAACACAGTGATTCTAAGCAGGCCTTCTCTTTTCCTTCTCCAGGTGGATTTTAACATGGATAGCAACAAACTAATGTATGAGAACGGGATCCAGATTCCAAACTATTACTCAGAGAGTCATATCCAAGATTTTTTCATCCCGAGGCAAGGGAAAGGTTAGTCTCTTTATCATACAGCTCTCTATGGTGTAAAAACAATGCTGGAGAAACTCAGCAGGTCAAACAGCCTCCTTCATGTAGCAAAGAACCAACATTTCAGGTTTGAGCCCAACATCAAGGTATGAGCAAAATGTAGGCAGATGCCCACAGGGCTGAAGCCCAAAACATTGGTTCTATGTCTTTATCTTTGTCATATAAAGAACACTGTTTGACCTGCTCATTTTCTCCAGCATCATGATTTTACTCCAGCCACAGTGTCCGCTGACTTCCTTGTTTTACTCTTCTCTTTTCACTTTGTGGTGTAAGCAGGTCTCCCTGCAAACCTGTTCACTGTACACTGACTCCAGCTCAGCCAGAACTAGGTGCTGGGGTCCACCAATTGCATCACAGTTTATCCCCCTTTAACTCTGGGATAAGATCCATCTGCAGTATTGCACTGCAGAACAGGCATCAACTGGCACCAAGAGCACTTAAACTGCTGCCTCAGGTTCCTGGTACACAAACCACACTGCTTAAAGACCATGGAGTGCACTGTGGTGCTATCCTCAAGATCACAAGATCATTCACAAGATCACAAGGTATAGGCGCAGAAGTAGGCCAGTTGGCCCATCGAGGTTTCTCCCCCATTTTATCATGTGCTGATTCATCCCACTCAACCCCACTCTCTGCCTTCTCCCCATAACCCTTGAAGCCCTGGCTAATGATGCCCTGGCTAATCAAATACCTGTCAATTTCTGCCTTAAATGACCTCGCTTCCACAGCCACCTGTGGCCACAAGTTCCACAGACTCACCACCCTGTGGTTTAACCAAATGTTTCCACATCTCTGTTTTAAATTGAGGCCCTTTTATCCTGAAGTTGTGCCCTCTTGTCCTGGACTTCCAAACTATGGGAAACATCCCTGCCACATCTACTCTGTCCAGGCCTTTCACCATGCAAAATAGCTCTATGAGGTTCCCCCCTCATCCTTCTGTACCCAACGAGTACAGTCCAACAGCCAACAAATGTCCCTCATATACTAATCTTTCATTCCTGGGATCATTCTTGTAAATCTTCTCTAAACCCTCTCCAAAGCCAGCATGTCTTTTCTCAAATACAGTGCCCAAAACTGTACCCAGTTTTCCGTGAGGTCACAACTGTGCTTTATAGAGTCTCAACATCACATCTCTGCTTTTATATCCTATTCCTCTTGAAATGAACGCCAACACTGTGTTCACCTTCTTCACCACCGACTCATCCTCGAGGTTAACCTTTAAGGGTGTCCTGCATGCAGATTCCTAAGTCCCTTTGCACCTCTGAATTCAGAATTTTCCCCCCCATCCAAATAATAGTCGGCCCATCTATTCCTTCTACCAAAGAGCAGGACTGCGTGACCATCCACGTTCCAACATTGTATTCCATCTGCCATCTCTGTGCCTGTTCTCCTCATCTAGCCAAGTCTCTTTGCAGCCTTTCAGTGTCCTCAGCACCACCTTCCCTATCACCTATTTTGGAATCATTTGCAAATTTAGCCACAAAACCATCTATTCCATAATCCAAATAGTTTATATACAACATAAAAATAAGTGACCCCAACACAGACCCTTGTGGAGCACCTCTGGAAACCAGTAGCCAACCAGAGTAGGATCCCTTTATTCCCACTCTCCGTTTCCTGCCGATCTGTCACTGACCCAGTTCTAAATCACAAATTTCTGTAGACCTGTGGTTGAAGTAAATCAAGGTAAAAAAAACTTTGATGAAGGGCTCAAGCCCAAAACATCAGTTATGTATCTTTACCTTTGCCAAATAAAGGACGCTGTTTGACCTGCTGAGTTTCTCCAGCATTTTGTGTATTTTACTGACCCAGCTCTGTTCACTTTGAGAAAACAGTGAGAATCTGGAGGGTACTCAGCAAGGTCAAGCAGCATTCATGGAAAGAAATGGCCAGACAGCATTTTGGATCAGGATCCTTGATGCTGCCTGTGTCAGAGGGTCCTTCCAGCTCCCTCCTGTTTACTCAAGATCCCAGCATCTCCATTTCCTGTGTTTCTCTGTTCACTCCAACCTCTGTTTCAGGCAGGAAGAGGCTTCGTCTCTACGAGTTCCTGAGTGAATCCCTGCGAGATTCAGAGATGTCTGACTGCATTCAGTGGGTGGACAGGAAGACCGGTGTCTTCCAGTTCATCTCCAAGAACAAGGAGAAAGTGGCCGAGATGTGGGGCAGGAGGAAGGGCAATCGCAAGACCATGACCTACCAGAAGATGGCCCGCGCCCTCAGGAACTACAGCCGCACTGGTGAGATTGTGAAGGTCCGCAGGAAGCTCACCTACCGCTTCGACGCACAGGTCTTGCAGAGACTGGGAGGTGGGATGGCCTCCCCCTGTCCCCACAGTGACCACCAACACTACAGCTGGGACCACTGGCACCTCAACTACAGCTACAATGAGTTGTTACAGGACCACACCTCATGAACAACTTGGACACATCCTCATGGTGCCAATTGTCCCAACAACTACACAAAACACATTCCTACTTGTAAATATAAAGTTCTCCCATATTTTAAAACCTGTGTGTGTGTGAGTGTATGCAGCGTGCAGGCAGGTACTCTACAACATATTACTGCAGTCTCTTTCACCCGAAACATTGACTGCTTCCCTCTCCACAGATACTGCCCCGCCTGCTGAGTGCTTCCAGCATTATCTGTTTTCATGACCAATTAAGAATTCCCCACTTAATACAGTGTATGTCCTGACTTGAGTTAAACAGGGTTAAAGTATAAGTTTTCAGAGGGTAACGTAATAGAATCACAGAAATAGGTGCAGGAGATGGCCATTTGGCCCTTCGAGCCTGTTCCGCCATTCAATACGATCACATCTGATCATGTGACCTCAGTCCGCCATTCCTGCTTTCTCTCCAGACCTCTTGATCCCTTTAGCTCACAGAACCTTGTCCATCTCCCCTTTGAATAGATCTAAAGAAATGGCCTTGACAACTTCCTGTGGCAGGGAGTACCCCATGTTTACAGCTCTTGGCACGGTTTCTTCTCATCACAGCGGTAAATGGCCTCCCCTGAGAGCCCTCATTCTGGATGGAACCTGTCCATCCCCACACTCACCTGTCCGTCTCTTCACCTCATTCGGGATGGAGCCAGGAACAGTTTTTCCCAACGGCTAATATGTTCTTGAATCTCCCTGCACTATGCAAACTACTCTGGCACCACAAAAGACCTGACTGCACTATTGAAATGCAACTTTTTTTTCTTGCACTACTGTAATTGGGAATATTTATTTTTCCCCTTCTCCTTTATATGTATATATATATACATATAAAGTAAAACAACTCTATCTTCCTCTTCCTCCCACCCCCCCACCCCACCTTAATCTGGAATGGTGTTCCTTGGTCACAGGGGAATTATACTTTAGGAGAGATCTAGGCTGAGAGAGGGGGGTTTGGCTAAAGAGGTCGGCAGTTGAGTGTAGAGAACAAGATATATACAGGGAAGAGGGATGTTGTATAGTGAGACTCAATACAAAACAAATCCAGTTGAATACCCAGAGAGTGACCTAGAGTCCTGGAGCTTTACAGCATGGTAACAGGCCCTTTGACCCAACTTGTCCGTGCCATCCCAGTGGTCTATCTGAGTGAGTTCCATTTACCTGCATTTGGCCCCAACTTCCTAAACCTTCCCTATCCATGTCCAAATGTCATATAAATCTTGTAACTGTCCCCACATCCACCACTTCCTCTGGCAGCTCGTTCCACACACCCACCACCCTCTGTGAGAAAATGGTGCCCCTCAAGTCCCCTTTAAATCACCCCTCCCCAACTTAAA
This sequence comes from Narcine bancroftii, assembly GCF_036971445.1. NCBI lineage: Eukaryota > Metazoa > Chordata > Chondrichthyes > Torpediniformes > Narcinidae > Narcine > Narcine bancroftii. The sequence continues at coordinate 104,627,353 of NC_091479.1, read as the reverse complement.
CCTGTATCTCTTGTTTTCAACTCTCCTACACTTGGATAGAGATTATGACCATTCAACTTGTCTATAAACCTCAAGATTTCCTAAACCTCTATAACAGTGTTTCTCAACCTCTTTCTTTCCATGCATCCTATGCTATCAGTGCTCTGTGGTTCAGAAGGGATTAATTAAGATTTTGTGAGTGGAAAGTAAAAGGTTGAGGACCACTGATCTATAAGGTTCCCCCTCAACTTCCAATACTCCAGCAAGAAAAGTTCCAGTCTCTCCTTATCACTTACATTACCAGTTCCCTGGAACAATTTTTATATCCTGTTCAACAATGACATCTGTCTTCTAGCCACATATTCCAGTCCTGGTAACCTCCCAGTGAATCTGGCCTGCACCCCTTCCATTTTAATGAGATTATTCCCACATCCCAATGACCAGACTGTGTATAGTATTCCAAGTCGTTGCTATCTGGAACGCACTGCTGGAGTTGATGAAGATATCAGTAGCAGAACACCTCAAGGCTGTGCGTTCAGGCCGCTCCTGTTCACACTACTGACCCACGACTGCATCACCAGGTCCAGCTTCAACAGTGTCATCAAGTTTGCAGATGACACAAGTCGTTGACCTAATTGGCAACAATGATGAGTCACACTACAGAGAAGAGGTGGAAAATCTTGTGAAATGGTGCGAGAGGAACAACCTGAGTCTCAATGTGGATAAGATGACGGAGATGATCGTGGATCTCAGGGGGAACAGGAACGACCATCCTCCACTACACAACAACAACTCTGTAGTAGAGAGAGTGGAGAGCACCAAGTTCCTTGGAGTTCACTAAATAGTGGACACTCAACATCTCCTCACTTGTCAGGAAGGTACAACAGTGACTGCACTTCCTGAGAAGACTGAAGCTGGCAAGGCCTCCGGCCACCATCCTGCCAACCTTCTGTTGGAGCTCCATCGAGAGCATCCTGACCGGCTGAATCACAGTACAGCGTGGTTGCTGTAGAGAAACGGATCGGAGATCAATCCACAGGACCATAAGAGAGGCAGAGAGGACACACCAATGTGTCGTTGGCTGAAGAGGGTGCACAAAACTATTGAAGACCCCTTCCACCCTGGGCATGGCATCTTTCAGCTGTTCCTGTTGGAGAAGAGGTACAGGAGTATTAGAGCCAGGCTGAGGAACAGCTTCTTTCCAAGGCAGTGAGAATGCTGAACGACCAAAGGAGCTGCTCACACTGACCATCCGAGGCTCTCATTTGGACAAAACAATATTAATTTTCTAGAGGAAATACTTGTCCTGCATATGTTCTGTTTGTATGTGTGTTATGTCTGTGTGTTTTGTACAATCAGATGAAATCAACTTGACTTGACGACAGAATTGCTCCGTTTAAGAGGCATGCAGACAGACACATCGGCAAGCTGAAACAGGATTCAGTCCAAACGTGGGCAAATGGGATGGGTTGGAATTGGCAAAAAGGTCAGCCTGGACACATGGACTGAAGGGCTGTACAAACCTGTGATATGCAAGAGAAATGGAAAGGATGTCAAAGGGCCTATTCACTTGTCCTTTCAACAGTTCAGAAATCAGAAACAGATTTAATGTCATGAACATGTCGTGAAATGTGTTGTTTTGCAGAAGCAGTAATTGTGGAGAACAAGGTGCAGATTTACTATACATTACAATTCCGTAAATACAAGATTTTAATAAATAAATTACCAGTGCAAAAAAGTGAAATGTAAAGGAAGATCATTGTTTGTTCAGAAATCTGATGGCAGAGGGGAAAAGATAGGATCTCAACGATTCCTCCACCCTCCTCTCCCCCAGTCCAGGAGGTGCATGCACTCCCTCCACATCTTGGCATTTAGGGCTGGACAAACAATGTGGAAATGGCCAAGGCAGGGAAGAAGAATATTCACATTGCGGGTAAATCACATCAATGTGGAGGTGGGGTGGGGAACGCAGTGTTCCCAGTGAATGCTCCCCACCGGGGGATGGATTCCTCCCACAGGCACAGCAGCTGCTCATCTACAGCAAGGTGGTCTCCCCACCAGGACTCCTGAACTCAAGGATCCCTAGAAGGTTCCCCCTACAACCTGAACCCAAGGATCCACCAGCTGAGGCAGAGGGTAAAGGGGCAGGTCAGTGCCCATGCCCGAGGCAACATCAGTGACAACACAACATTTGGATTTAGAGCTGAGCTAACATCTGGCACCTTGGGGATTTTCATTCCAGCAGCAGACACATATGGAGGTTGGCCAGATTCATCTGGACCTGGGGTCCAACACCTGGCTCTTTCCTCACCTTTGTCTCTTCTCACACCTGTATATCCCTCACACAACTGTCTATCCTTTTTCACACCTGTCCATCCCCTCCCCTGTTTGTCCCCACACTCACCTGTCTGTGTCCTCACCTGTCTGCTCCTCACCTGTCTATCCCCACACACCTGTCCATCTTCTCACCTGTCTACTCCTCACCAGTCTATCCCCCACACACCTGTCCATCTTCTCACCTGTCTGCTCCTCACCTGTCTATCTTCTCATACACACTTGTCCATCACATTACCTGTTCATTTCCTCACCTGTCTGTCCCCGCACACACCTGTCTGTCCCCTCACCAGTCCATCCCTCCACACACCTGTCCATCCCCCCACACACCTGTCTGTTCATCACCTGTCAGCCCCTCACACCTGCACTCAGATCTGCCAAACCTGGCTATTACCCTCCTGGTACATCCTACACATCTGTCCACCACATGCAGAATGCTGCAACATCTGGTTGTCCCACGTCTGTCTGCTTCCTGCGCATGTGGTTATCCCACACCTGGATACCCTATCCCAGATATCCAACACCTGGCCTCCCCATACCTGGATACTCCACACTTCCCTTTCCCCACACATCTGTCTGTCCCCATTGTCTGAATGTCCAACATCTGGCTGTTACACCTGTCCATACCTGCCTGTCTCTGATGCTGTGCGGCCTGATCAGGTTGGGTTTGACACCCCGGGATAAATGGGTGCCGGGGGCATTCCCAGGCTGGGGGCGGGGTGCTGGTCGCTTCAGGGATAGGAGCGTTGGACTGCGGGACACGGGGAGGAGCCAGCAAGGGGGGAGAGGGGTGGCTTGTCTTCGCCAAGGACGCCGGCCCCCGGGGTATAAACAGGATGCAGGGGCCGGCGGGACATGCACTTTTGCTGGAGCCGGTGAGTAACAGACCTCCGTTACTGCGCTGGGACAGGGGTCCCGTTCACCGCCGGTGCCTCCGACCGCCACGGACACCGCGGTGCAGGAGCCTGTCCTGGGAGGGAGCGTGGCGCGGGGGACACAGGTACGGAGAATCCTGCGCTGGGACGTCCTGCTTCTGAGCCGAGGGTCCCGAGCCCAGTGGGGGGGGTGGGGGGGGGGGGGGGAGCAGCTTCCCGGTGGGCAGGGGGTGGGCACTGTGTGTGTGTGGCCAGGGAATAAGGGGGTAGGTGTGTGCGTATGTTTGTGTTACATTACAACACAGTGCAGACCCTTCAGCCCACAATGTTGTGCCAACCAACTCCATGTCAAACTAACCCATCCCTCCCTCCCTCACACCCAATACACGAAAGTGCTGGAAAAATTTAGCAGCCTTCTTTATGTAGCAACGTTTCCTTCAGGCCCCACCGCTCTCTGTGTGAAGGAAGGACCTCTGCCGTCTCCCCTAAACTTTCCTCCACTCACCTTAAACAGATGCCCTCTGATATTAGCCATTGCCGTCCTGGGGAAAAGGTGTTGGCTGCCCATTGTATTGATGCCTCTCATAATCTTGTACCCTCGCTCCAAAGAGAAAAGCCCTTGCACGCTCAATCTTTCTTCGTAAGATGTTCTCTAAACCGGGCAGCATCTTGGTCAATCTCATCTGTGCTCTCTCTAATGTTTCCCCATCCTTTCTGTAATGAGACAACCAGAGGTGAATGCAATACTCTAAGTGTGTTGCAATAACTAATCTCTCTTGAACTCAACCCCCAGCTAACACCTCCTTAACCACCCAACCACTGGGCACAGCAACCTAGCGGGATCTCTGGACCAGCACCTCAAGATCCCTCTGTTCCTCCACACTTTTAAGAATCCTGCCAGTAACTTTGTTCTGGACTTTCAAGTTCGACCTTCCAAAGTGCAACCCTTCACTCTTTTCCAGGTTGAACTCCATCTGCCACTTATCTGCCCGACTTGGTATACTGTCCATATCCCACAACCTTCTACACTATCCAAACCACCTCCAACCTATGAGCCTGCGAGCTCACTAACCAATCCCTCCACTTCCTCCTCCAAGTCATTGAATCAATACAGCCATTTCTTTTAATTTCTTTCAAAATTTAATTTTTAAAAATTTAAACTTTTAATTAAAAAGGATTTAGTCTGGCCCATGAGCCTGTGCCGCCCAGTTACACCCGATTGACCTATAAACTCCCAGTATGATTTGAAGGGTGGGAGGAAACTGGAGCCCCGGGGAAAACCCACACAGACGTGGGGAGAACGTACCAACTCCTTACAGACAGTGCGGGATTCAAATCCAGGTCCCCATCGCTGGCACTGTAACAGTGTAACCATGGATCCCCTGTCTCATGATTTTGAAACTTTAGAGCTTTAGTTCTTGTAAATCTCAAAAGGGTTATCTAGAACCGGCGGCCATATCTGCGCTGAGATCACCTGTTAATCCAACTTGTTTGTATACAAGTAGCAACAGGTCCTGTTAAGGAGGGTACCTCTGGTTAGGATCTAAATTTTAGAGTACAATCTCTGGATCTTGTCCAAGGCAGAGGCAGGCTAAAGAAGGAAAATATGATCTGAAATAAAGATACGGAGAAATTTCTTCAGCCAGAGGGTCGTGAGCCCATGGAACTTGTTGCCACAGGTGGCTGTGTCAGGGAGGTCGTTGGGTGTATCTAAGGCAGAGATTGACAGTACATCAAGGGTTACGGGGAGAAAGCCAGGGAGTGGGGCTGAGTGGGAGGATGGATCAGCTCATGATTAGATTGGCGGAGCGGACTCAGAGCTAATTGGTTCACTTCTGCTCCTATATCTGGTGATCTTGTGAAATGTTGGGAGGATTAAGAAAAGATCCAGTTGATGGGAAGTGGAGATGATTAGGATGGATTCTGTTGGAAAAAGGCCATGATTCATGTCCCAGAGGATGAGGAAAAGCAGCTACGTGCAAATGCTGGAAATCTGAAGGAAAAATATCAGAATTTATTGTCATGAACAAGTCTTGAAATTCATTGTTTTTCGGCAGCTTCACAGAGCAAATATCCATATAAACCACCTTACAACAATAAATAAAAATAGAGCACGAAGACTCCAAGTGAGGACGTGTCTGTGGTTCATTGATCATTCAGGAATCTGATGGCGGTGGGGATGAAGCTGTCCTTGTGCCGCTAAGTGCTCGTCTTTAGGCTCCTGGACCTTTTTCCCAATGGTAGCAGAGTGAAAAGGGCCTGGCCTGGGTGGTGGGGGGGGGGGGTGTTTGAGGATCGAGGCTGGTTTTTTAAGACACCACCTCAAGTCCTCAATGGAGTGAAGTCTGGGGCCTGTGATGTCGCAGGCTGAGTTAACAGCACTCTGGAGTTTATTCTTGTCCTGAGAGTTGGCGCCTCTATACCAGACAGTGATGCAACCAGCCAGAATGCTGTTAGAAGTTCTGGAAACACTCAGCAGGTCATCCAGCATCTGTGGAGAGAGAAGCAGAGTCAGGAGAGGATAATAAAGATGGAGACACAAAAAACTGCAGATGCTGGAATCTGAAGAGAAAAACAATCTGTTGGAGGACTCTGGGTCAGTCAGCACCTGTGGAGGGATAAGATCACCGGATGGTTTTGGTTCAAACCCTCTATCAAGTCCATATGAAGCGTTGAATATCCACGCTGCTCCATAGATGCAGTCTGACCCGACGGGTACCCAACGAGTTCCTCAGGCCTTGATAAACAAGCTGGTTGTAAAGAGGAGATGGGAAGGTGGATCAGGAGATGGACGGAAACAGAATAAAACTAAATGACGTGAAGCAAGAAGATCATCTGAAATTTTGCTCTCAACTCTACAGGGAGAGTCTGAGTTAAGGACAGAGAGGAAGGGGGGGGGGGGGCATCAGAATGGTAGGTGAGCTTTCTTTATGGAATTACATGGAGGAAACGGAACTCTTTGAATAAATTGCAGATGGAAGTGAGTTTTGAGAAGATTCCTCAAGATCCAGCAAGAGGCAGGGTTCGTTAATATTGAAATGTGTGTACCATCTCAGGGAATATAATAGGAATGGAAATAAGTTTACTGTCATATACATTGTACAATGTACCTTGCACTGAAATTCTTACTTGTTGTAGCTGAACAAAAACCCAAGTGCAATGATCTTCATCAAATTAAATTTAAAAGAGACGAGAATTACAAAAGATACATAATAAATATTCGCAAGGCCCCTAGTGGAAAAGAAGAAGTGGCGTTACACTAGCACAGGCAGTCTTTTTTGTGGGGTGGGTCAATGTACCAAGGGGAGGTTCAAGAGCCTGATCACTATTCTTGAACCTAGAGTGCCAGTCTTCAGGCTTCTGTACCTTATCCTTTATTTTTTAACTTTATTTAAAATTTTATGACATGAATAAAATAAAAATTACATTTAAAGAAATAATAAAAAATAAGATAATAAAAATTAGAATACTACATCATTAAACTACACAAATTAACCCCCCCAATAATTATAACACAACATTAATCATCTAATTTAAAATTAGTCCAACCCTCCCCCCCAAAATAAAGAGTGAAGAATTAATTAACAATGTTGTAAATAAAATAGAAAAAACCCCACTTACAAAAAAAAGGATAAAACTTAACAACAAAAAAAATTACTAACAACAAAAAAAAATCAATACTAAAATAATACCCTTAAACATATATTTAAATCAAACATAATACATGTATTTAACAAATGAAATCCACTTTAAAACTAAGTTCAAATATTAAAATCATATATCAACCACATATCTGTTATACAAAAAATCATAATTAATAATACATAAATACAGAATTTCCATTAATACCAAGTTTCCTTTATAATTCATCGAGAGAACAAAAACATCCCTTCGAAAAACAATCAGATAAACTTTTTATTCCCTTCCCCTCCCCTTATATAAAAAAAGTTCAAACTCTTATAAAATTCTCCATATTCTTCATTTATAACATCTTCAAAATTCTCTATCGAGATTAACTTAATTTTATTAAACTCTTCTCCCTCAATATATTTGTACTTAATTTTCTTCTTTTTCTTCTTATCACCTTTCCCCTCATCTTCCTCTTCATCTAATTCAACATCCTCAGTTTTTGACTTATTATCTTCTGTGACATCATCCTCTTAAAAAAGAAAGAAAAAAGAGAAACCCCCCAAAAAAAGAGAAAAAAAAGGAGAGAGAAAAAAAAACCTACTAATTCCCTCTCAATTACAATCAGAAAACAAAAAGAATTTAAAAAAATATATTTATTTTTAAAAAATAATTTAAAAAAACCTTCACTTCTTAACCCAAAAATTAAAAAGAAAAAAAAACAGGTCGGAGGTCACAACTACCTCCTCCTGTTTAAACCGCCCAAAGCGGTAACTCCCCCAAAATATTGGGTGTGAGATAACTCACAGGTAGCTGATGACTTCTGGAAACTAGTGCCCACCCAGTTCCCTCTCCCAACTCCCATTTCATTAAACTATCATCATTATTTAAACTATTTAAACTCTTCTCAAAAAAAAAAGGTAAAAGATTTATTTTTTTAAATCAACGTTACCACTTCGGTCACCATTGCTTCCATTTCTTTTAAAAATCTGGATCCCACCTTACATCTCTACTCTCTTTGGAGACCTTGAAGGACTACATCGTTCCTGAAACTGCATGATTGGTAGAGACTAAGCAAAGTCCATAACCTCTTTAGGATTGTCAAAGAACTTTGGCTAATTTCCATCCTAAAAAATCTTCAGTACTGCAGAATACCTGAATGTTGTCCTATGTCTTTTTTCCACAACTGTTCTTTCACAGAATTAAATTCGCGTCGTTGAAACATAATTTCTTGACTCAAATCTTGATAGAAGAAAACAGGATTATTCTGAACCATCAAAAGAGATCTATTTTGCTGGGCATTTCTAATAGCCGTACGTAAAATTGTCTCTCTGTCACAATAGTTTAAACAACGGATCAAAACAGATCTTGGATTCTGTCCTGAAAAAGATTTTCTTCTTAAAACTCTATAAGCATGTTCCAGTATTAAACCTTCAGGGAATTTATCCTGTCCTAACACTCGTGGAATCCATTCAGTAAAAAATTTTCTTGGATCTGGTCCTTCTATCCCTTCTGGCAAACCAACAATTTTCACGTTGTTCCGTCTAGATTGATTCTCCAAATAATCAACCTTTTTTGCTAAATTTTTATTTTGGATCTGCAATGTTTCAATTATTCTATTTTCATCTTGTAGTTGATCCTGTGCATCGACTAAACCTTGATCACACATTTCAAATCTTTCAATGGTTTCAAGCTTAAAAGCTCCATTAATGACTTCCGCCATCGCATTAATCTTGGAAATAAACAGGTTCACAAAATTAGCTAAGTGACTCGATACAGAATACATCTTATCTTCAAGATCCTTAACAGACATTTCAACAGAAGTAGGTTCAGGCATAATGGGGTCTTGCTGTTCCTTAGAGACCACGGGATCTTCTGTCCCTTCCCTTAATTTAGTATCTTTTCTATCAGTTTGACTTCGTATAAAAATCCCTCTCAAAGTCCCCCCAGCAATGCCAGGAGACTGAAGATCAGAGTTATCTTTAAGCCAAATCTCTTTAATCATCTTCACTGAATCGATGTCTGGAAAAACCGTTGTAATTAAAGGTGCATTTTGCGGCGCCACCACTATAGCAGTCGAATGACAACTCTTTAACTCTCCAGCTGGTGGCGCCCCAGCTGATTCAACTGTCAAAGTCTGAGTAACAGCACTCACAGTGGCCGTTGTGTGAAACACTGGCACCCGTCCAGCTCTTTGGTCCGAAAGCTGTTGAATGTGACCTTCAAAGAGCCTCACCGGCTTAAAACGGAGCTTCAATGCCGAACTCTGTACGTCTTCCTCTGGATCCATTCTACGCTGAGACCTGGCTTCTTGTTAACAAGTAGGCTCAGACAATTTCGGAAAATGTAGTTTTTTAACAGTCTGTTGATGTTTTCTTTTACCTTTTTTTTGCATATAAACCATTAGGCACTAATCCAACACCTCTTATTATTTATAAACTTTTAAAAGAACTTTAATGGGCACTTAAAGACCAAACAATAAATCAGAGTCAGGAGAGGTCTGGAAGGCACGTCTGTTCCCTACGCCATCTTGCCACGCCCCCCCCGTACCTTATCCTGAAGGGAACAGTGAGAAGAGGCTGTGACCAGGGTGGTGGGTGTCCATTTTGATGTTGGCTGCCTTTTTGAAGTAGCACCTCTCACAGATGTCTGCAATAGAGGGGGGGTCAGAGCCTGTGATAGACCTGGATACAGTGTTCATCAGACAATCATCATGACTCAACTTAATTCCATGTTGCATTTGAAAAGTGTAAAAGATATGAGAATAGATAGCTCATGTCCTTTGAACAACTGAAGGATAAATATGATTTGCCTACTGGAACCTTTCACTACTTTCTCCAGTTAACATCCTTCCTGAGGGAACAATTGGGCCCTACTATGACCTCCACTGAAGGGAACGAGGTGGAAGGGCTACTTTAGCTGGGGGTGGTGTTCCCAAATTTATATCCAGAATGTACTTTGTACTTCAAAGTGAGAGCCCAAAACTGGGCCTGCAAATGTCGAGGAAGAAGTGGGAGACGGATTTGGGAACAATGAATGATAAAGTGCATTGGTCAGATTAATGTAGGGAAAGTGTAACATCGGTGATCAAAGCCCAACTAAGATGGGTACAATATAATTTCTTGCACCAATTCTATCTCCCACAAAAATTACATAAAGGAAAATCAGAGATATCGGAAATGTGCTTCTGATGTGGGTTAGATTATTGGTACCTTTATACACCCCACATGGACCTGTGTGATGGTGAAACCCTTTTGGTTGGAATTATCTCATATATTAACTAGGATTACGGGAACAGACTTCCTGCTGGATCCAGAACTGTATTTATTGGGAAACCTAAACTAAATTCCAAATTAAATTTGTAGACATTGCCCTGTCAGTAGCAAAAAAATCCATTGCCATCATTTGGAGGTCTGACTCCCTCCTCTCATCACTCGATGGTCCACGGAGATGCACAACTGTGTGCCCATGGAGAAAATAACATGTAATTGAAGAAATAAGTACAATATTTTTGCCAAAATATGGCAATCTTATCTAGAACACTCTGGTGCCCAGTGATAACAACAGCCCACAGTTCTAAAAAGCCAACAAAATACATCAAGACAACAGCAGCAAAGCCCTTCAAAGAGTGGAAGGCAATTAGACGCTGAATTTCTCTTTACCATTTTTTCACTTTAATTGTTTTAGTTGTTGTTTAATTTTCCAAATTCTGGGGAGAAGGAAGGAAATTACAAGTAAGCTGACATAGTGTTTGTATCTGAGAAGTGAATTATATTAAAAGAAAATACATTAAAAATAATTGTTCTTTCAAATGTGATACTGTTTGATTTTGAAAAATTGAAAAAAGAAAAGTGTAAGAGATAGGAGATGTTGACATTCACCAGGACGTTCAGTAATTGTCCGTAGTGAGTGAGGCATCATTGCTTGAAATAACAGTTGATTAGTGGGAGGTCTCATCATGATAGAAACTTATTTCATCGTTGGACCCATTAGGCTGAAGCCTAGAGGCTCAGAAGGGAGCAGGCACCTCAGATTCCCAACAAGAAAAATGCTCCAGGGCAGGAGTGGGGGCCTTGGGCACCCGGGCAGTGGCAGGGACCTTGGGTGCCCGGGCAGGAATGGGGACCTTGGGTGCCCGGGCAGGGGTGGGGAACTTGGGCTCCCAGGCAGGGACGGGGACCTTGGGCTCCTGGGCAGGGGAAGGGACTTTTGGCTCCTGGGCAGGGGCGGGCACCTTGAATTCTACAGTTCTTTCAACCTCAAAAGTTCAATCAACCCCCTTTTGAACACCTGGCATTTTTCAACCACTTGGATAGTCCCATCAATCCCCAAGGAGTCGATATTGACCACTTTGAAGACCTCTCGTAAGTTATTTAATGTCACAATCACTTTATTCCACAATGGGTGGGGCAGGGGAGCAAGTCAGGGGGAGTCTTGCTAGAGCTCAGCCTAGGGGCCCAGATGGTAGTTAATTCGACACTGCCTGGAGCAAGCGATCTTCTTGCCAAAAATGGTCTTCTTTCCCCACTACATAACTCTCCACTTTTCTCAGTTCCACGTACCTTTCTAATAATCTCTTGTGTCATCCTATTGAACCTGCCGGCACCAGTGCATCCCATGCACCTACCACTCTCTGTGTGAAAAACAAAATGGATTCTAATGAGTGATGAATTATTTGAATTAGCTAAGGGAATGTCAATAGATGATGGTTTAATGGCTGTCCAGAAATGATGTGATCGTCTTGCTCTAAGATAAAGGAAGCTAAAGTCAAGGAATTGATGATGAATTATTAACATATTTGACCATCCCCAGAACATCTTGGGCAGTTCTGGGGACCACTCCTGCAGCGAAGGAGATTAGACCTGAAGGGTGAAGAGGGTAGGTTACTTTGGACTCCCAAAAGATTGAACTACAAGACTACATTGGACAAACTAGATTTGTACTCCTTGCAATGTGGAAAGTTCTAAACACAGAACATTACAGCACAGCACAGGCCCTTCAGCTCACAATGTTGTGCTGACCTATGTAGACCAACTCCACAACAACCTAATATCTCTCTCGCACCCATAACTCTCTATTTTTCTTGCATCTGTGTGCCTGTCTAAGGTCCCTATTGTACCAGCCTCCACTACCACCCCCAGCAATGCATTGCAGGCACCCACAACTCACTGTGTAAAAAAAAAAAAAAAAAACTTACCCCTGACATCTTCTCTAAACTTCCCTCCACTCACCTTACACAGATGTCCTCTGGTATTGGCCATTGCCACCCTGGGGATAAGGTGCTGGCTGCTCACCCTATCTATGCCTCTCGTCTCATCAGTCTCTATTAGTTCCCCTTTAATCGCACATTTTAAAGTGGGAGGGTAGCCTGAGCAGGGAACACAAGCAGAGCAGGTGGTACAAGGCTAAGGGCACAGTCTGAACATCGGAGTTAGGTCACAAACCAGCATGTGATTGTGTGTCTGTGTAACAGGCTGCAAGACAAGTAGGCAACATCTGCGGCACGTGAGACAGATATTACAGGTCAAAGAACCTTTGTCAGGAATCTGAATTTATTGTCATGAACATGTCATAAAATTCACCGTTTCGTGGCAGCTTCACAGGTTCAAATATTGCTGTAAATTACATTTAAAAATAAATAAATTAGTGCTAAGATGAGAGGAAGTGAGGCAGTGTCTGTGGTTCATTGTTCAGAAATCTGAGGGGAAGAAGCCATTGCCACTGGGTGTTCGTTTCAGGCTCCTGCACCCCCTCACCTTGATGAAGGGCTCAAGCCCAAAACATTGGTTATGTCTCTTTATCATTGCTGCCTGACCTGCTGTGTTTCTCCAGTGTCATGATTTTCCTCCTGTTCTTCCTTCCCGATGGTAACAGTGAAAAGAGGGCACGATCTGGGTGGTGGGGGCCCTTGAGGATAGAGGTTGCTTTCTTGCCTCTTGTAGATGTCCTTGAAGAGTGATGCCCGTGATAATGCTAGCCGAGCTCACGATTCTCTGCGGCCTCTTCCTGTCTGTGGATTAGCACCTTCAAACTGGACCGTGATGCAACCAGTCACAACTGGTGTAGGTTTGCCGGCTGCTGTGTCCTCCACAGCACACGAGAGTCTTGACAAAACATGAGTCTTGTCGCAGCTGAGGGAATGTAGCACTGACAGAGGGCATTAGTATGCGGGCAGAAGTTAACAGGCCTGAATACATCACAGAGAAGGACCATCTACTGTCAACATTCACCCAATGCAAAACGTAGTTAAAATGATTATCTTTCCTTGTCACTGTGGGATCTTTCCTGGCTCAATTTCACTGTTGAGTTCTTTTATTATGGACTCTTCGAAAAGAACCTCATTGGCTTTGTCGCTCTGTAGGATGTTTGTGGATGCTCTATAAATGTAATCTTCATACATGGCCGTATATCTCGGTGTGGGTGTGATAAATGGGTATACTGTCATGGTTGATGTTAATTTACTGTGTCTTAAGCACAGGTCTGCATCTGAGTGGAGATTGGATAACTGCTCCCTCCCCAAACTATGGTAAGATCTGTTTCTCCTTTGCCTGTGCACTGCAGCCCCATGGCTCACACACGGCATGATCTGATGTGAGGTTTGTTTCCTTATCTAGAACCCGTGTGTGGAGGATCTGGAAGTGATCATGGAGTTCTTGGATGAGCAGCAGCGAGCATTTGTACTTGACCAGGAGGCTGCCTCGGGCTCAGGTGCGTGTGGGTGTTCGCACACTTATTCTGGGACCGGGGCATTGACTTCAACTCTGGCACTGAGGCGGGGTCCATATCATCCAGGCTCTCCACTCAAACATCCACACAAACTCACAAACACACACACGTGGGCACACTTCACACTCAGGCTCAACCATGTATAGATTTTACACATCACACGCACACATATGCACACACTCACTCATTTTCACTCACACACACACACACACACACACTTCCGTTTGCAGAGTTCTTGGTCACTGTATAACTGGATTGAAATCAACAAGAACTAACAATCACAAAAGTGGATGTTTCATCATTCATGGGTTTATTGTGTTAATTGGGAACATGAGGAGGCCAATCAGCCCTGAGCACCTTCTGGCATTGAATCAAATTACAGCGTCTGTGTTGCAGTGCTTTAGGGTCTTCGCTTCAGGATGCATGATGTTCTGACAAGGTCCGATGAGAACATAATGGGGTTTGAAAGTGACGTTGCCCAGTGTCTCAGCATGCAGAGACCCTGCGTCACCACGCCAGCGGCCTAGGTTCAATCCCAGCTTCCGTTACTGTCCATGTGGGATCTGCACGCACTCCCCGTGACTGTGTGGGGGGTGTTCTTTGGGTTCTCTGATTTCCTCCCTCATTCCCAACGACATGGAGGTCGGTCAGTGGACTATAGGGTGAGAGTGGGTGGCAGATACTGTGGGGCAGCCATTCAAAATCAAGTCAAACTTATTGTCTCATCTCAAAATGAATGGAGCTGGGAGTCTTTCAAGTCAAGTTTATTGTCGTCTGATTGTACAAGTGCAACCTGACACATCAGGGTTCTCCGATCCTCGATGCAAAACATGCAGACGCACAACCAGACATAACACACATACAGACAAACAATACATATGCAGGACAAGTATTTCATCTACACAAATAAATAAATGAATATCATTTCATGAATGTAAGAGTCTCGGAGGGTCAGCGTGAGCCATTCCTTTGGACGTTCAGCATTCTCTCTGCCCGTGGGAAGAAGCTGATCCTCAGCCTGGTGGTGCTGGCTCTGATCCTCCTGTCTCTCTTCCCCAACGGGAGCAGCTGGAAAATGCTGTGTGTGGGGTGGAAAGGGACCTCAATGATTTTGTGCATCCTCTTCAGACAATGATCCCAGTAGATCACGTCAATGGAGGGGAGGACAAAGGGAGACTTCATTGATCCTCTCCGTGGGGAGAAGGGAATAAAACGGGATTAGAGGGGTCCTTGAGGCACCAGAACAGAAATAAGGGCATCAGATGCCTGGATCTGCTGCCCAGAACAGGAGCAAGAGTTGGCCATCTGGCCCATCGAGCCTGCCCCACCATCCACTAAGATCATGGCTGATTTGGCTGTGGACTAATCTGCCCATTCCCCATAACCCTCAATCCTTCAAAACTCTATCCATCTCTCTCAAATACATTGAATGAGGCAGCCTCCACTGCTTTATTTGGCAGAGAATTCCACAGATTCACCACCCTCTGGGAAAAGCAGTTCCTCCTCATCCCTGTCTTAAATGTATCCATACTAATCCCTTGATGGTAAATCTGGCCTCTTTCCATCCTATGACCTTGTGGGCCAGAAAGTAAAGGGGGATTGGGCATACAGTGAGAGAAAGAAGGCCTTGCTTCAGGAATTCCGACCTCCAACTGGCACCTTACACTGGAGAGATAGGATGGAGAGAGCAAAGGCTTCTGTGAGTGAAAGGGCCAGTATAGTCAATTGGGCTGAATGGCCTGCTTGTGTGATTTAAGGGTGAACCTGATAATTGGCATGGGGAGGCAGATGGACAGAGAAGATTCTTACACAGGTATTGGATGCCTGAGTGAGTGGGGTAGTGAGAGATTGTCCAAAACCATCAACTAAAGGAAGCACTGATGAACTGAATATGGAATCTGGTGCACCAACCTCTGTCGGAGAGTGCCAGTAAATTCTCCACATCAGGAGGGAAAGAAAGACTTCAAAATAAACTGTGATCTCCCCAATCTGCATTTGATTCCTACCGGCCACCATCCTGCCAAATTTCTACAGGAGCTCCATCAAGAGTGTCCTGGCCGGCTGTATCACAGTGTGGGTACGGTTGCCGCAGAGAAATGGATATATAAACACTTGCCCTGCATATGTATTGTTTGTCTGTTCTGTCTGGTTGTGTCTGCAGGTTTTACACCAAGGATGGGAGAACGCTGTTTTATCAGGTTGTACTTGTACAATCAGATGACAATAAACTTGGCTTTTTCAATCCAGCCAAATGTTTTCTGTATCCTCCAGAATCCTGTGCATTTGGATTCTCCATGGAAAGTTGGCATCCTGGTTCCAACATGAACAGGAACTCACCCTTTCAAGAAATATTTCTTCCATCCCAGTTTTATGCCTTTCATCCGGTAAGAACTGTGGATAATGGGAGAGTCAGAGAATCGGAGAGAGAGAATGAGAGAGAGAGGGTAGGAGGGAGAGAGAGAAAAGGGGAAGAAAAGAGGAGTGAGGAGATGGGAGGGAGAGAGGGAAAACAATGGAGGAAGAGGAGGGGAGAGGGAGGGAAAGGGACAGAGAGGGAGTGAGAGGGGAAGGGAAATCAGGTGGAGAAGGAGAGAGAAAGGGAAGAGGTTCAGAGAGTCAGGAGATTTAGAGAGAAATGGAAACAGAATGAGAGAGAGAAAGAAGGAGTGACAGAGAGGAAGAACAGGAGAAAGTGGAAGAGAGATAGAGGCAGACTGGTGAGAGTGACAGTGAGTGAGAGAAGGTGAGGGGAGGAAGTTTGAGAGATGTGTGTAAGGCAAGTATTTTACACGGAGTGATTGGTGCCTGGAAATGGCTGTCAGGGGTAGTGGTGGAAGCAGGTACAACAGGAAAAGAATTTGAAGAAGAATTTGGATAGGTACATGGATGGGAGAGGTATGGAGGGGTATAGACGAGGTGCAGGTCCCTGGGACTAGGCAAAAAAAAGGTTTGGAACAGACTAGAAGGGCTGAAGGGGCCTGTTTCTGTCCTGTAATGTGGCCCATGGTTCTAGGAGTGTTTAAAAAGCTTCCAGACAGACACATAAATAGGAAGGGCTGTAGAGATATCTTATTGTTGAGCAGCTGAATTTTAGTTTGATTTGGACTGCATGTTTAGCACAGACACGTAGGCTGAAGGGCCATTTTCTATGTATTCTATGTTCAATATTTAAGAAGCATCCTGACAAGTAACTTGAGGCAGGGAAGCGTGTGGTCCCAATTCATGTAAATGGGATTAGCTTAGATAGATACAGAGGGCTATATGGACAGGTTGGGCTGAAGAGCCCTGTATGAACATGGTTCAGAACTACAGACCCACATGGAAACACAGGAGAAGAAGAGGCCATTTGGCCCCTCACAGCTGGTCCTGTTTCATTCCAATTCTCTTCCCACGCCACTGAACCTGATATCCAGAGATCTCTCTCTTTCTGAAGAATCTGCAGTGTCTAGCCTCGCAGTAGAAGCCCACAGATCCGCAGCTTCACCACCCTCTCCTTATCTACATGCCACATAGCGGAGTCAAAGACCCCCAGTTCTGGACCCCAGCAGCCTTCCTGCACCCTGACCCCTCTCAGAGGTTTACAGGCTTCAGAGATCCCTTCCAAACCTGTCCACCCAATGCCCCCTTGTACAACAATCCCGACATTCCAGGAATTTGTCCACTGAATGAACCATTGGTACCCTCCCTCTGAGGCAAAGGGTCCCTTATTGGATCAACAATATTCCAGGTGTGGTCTCTCAGAGGCTCCGTATGCCTGGCAGAGAGAGGGAGGGAGAGCAGGAGGGGAGAGAGACAGGGGGAAAGGAAAGAGAGAGAGAGATAGGGGAGGGAGAGACTGATCAGGAGGTTGTTCAATGCATTGCAAGCTGAGACGGTGGCACTGACACACAGGATAGGGGAAGGGAATGGGCAAGCCAGCCATTTACTGACCACTTTTCCCTTCTCGTTGCAGCGTGGGGTCTCTATTGGTGCAGAGTGTGCGTACAACCCTGGCTGCTCTCGACTCTCTGAATTCAGCCCAACTTTGCCTTCAGAATGCATGTTCAGAAGCAACAACAGCTACAAGAGTAAGGATTGTAACATCAGAACACAGTTTGGGTGGTTAATGCAGTGCTGTTACAGCGCCAGCAATAGGGACTGGGGCTTGAATCCCACGCTATCTGTAAGGAGTTTGGATGTTCTCCCCGTGTCTCTGTGGGTTTTCCCTGGGGACTCCAGTTTCCTCCCACCCATCAAAACTTACTGGGGTTGTAGGTCAATTGGGCATCACGGGTTCATGGGTTGAAATGGGCCTGTTACCCCGCTCTATGTCTAAATTTAAATAGAATTTTTTAAAAATGAACTTTTACACGAGTAGATACGGTGATTTCTTTAGCTGCTCATGATAGAACAACCTTGTCATGCCAGGAATTAGTTAGTATCCGATCCTACGTTCACAGGCGGCAACAGAAATACCAGGAAAGTGGTTAGTTTCTCTTTGAATCCCTTGACTCAATTCCTCTCTTTCACTCTCGCTCTCTCTCTCTCTCTCTCTCTCTTTCTCCCTGCAGGGAAGAGGAGGGTAAGGCTCTTCCAATTCCTTTTTGAGATGCTGGAGAACCCACAGATGGGGCACTGCATCTGGTGGATCCAACCCACCAGAGGTCTCTTCCAGTTCTCCTCCCAAAACAAGGAGAAGTTGGCAGAGATCTGGGGGAGAAGGAAGGGGAACAAGAAGACCATGACCTATCAGAAGATGGCTCGGGCTTTGAGGAACTATTCTCGGACCGGTGAGATCACCAAGGTGAAGCGGAAGTTGACCTATCAGTTCAGCCAGCAGATCATTGCCCGGCTGCAGGGAGGCAGCAAGAAGCCAATCAGTTACCCCATCATCAACTGAGCTGCTATGGGAGATGTGCCCCTGGAGAAACAGTGCCCTCTGAGTTCCCCTGGCACTTCTCCAATGTTAAAAGACACTATATAAATATAAATTACTTTCTGCAAGATATCGAGCTGGGAGTAAAAGGGAGAGAATCTTTTCTTGTTGCTGGGCTGTTCTGAGGGAGTCATTTACTGTCACATTTACCAAAACGCAGTGATACAAGTTGTTTTGCGAGCAGAGCAGTAAACATATCATTTATCATACAGCAAACAAAGCACAGCACTAAAGTTACACAAAGAGGAAAGGTGGTACGGAACAAAGGCAGCATCAGGCTACTATTGTGAGGTTCATTCATGAGTCTGATAACAGTGGGAAAGAAACTGTCCTTGAACTTGCGCGATCCCTCACTCATGAATCTTCTTCCTGATGGGGGAGGGGGGATGAAGATAGTGTGGCCAGGGTGGGCTTGGTCTTTTAATATGTTGGCTCTTTTCCTGAGGCAGAGGGAGTTATGGATGGAGTTGTTGGGGGAGGGTGGGGGTTGGTGTGATGGAGGAGAGGGGAATGTGTGTGATGACCTGACCTATATTCACAGCACTCTGGCTTCTTATTGTCTTAGA